>NW_015374245.1:79715-139557 GCF_001272555.1 Dufourea novaeangliae | reverse complement strand
AAGACTTCACGTAGAGTTCACACTCCACCTTAAACTAATCCGTTAAGCGGACTGGAGAAGACCTAACTTTTATCTCATCTAATCTCTAACTCAGATCAGATCTGGGCTCAAACGAACTTTGCCCAAATATAACTAGAAAAAGTTCTGACTAGAACCTAGCTTGCACCTAACCTGATCCAAAACGATAATCTAACTTACGAAGGCGTAGCTCACACTCAGACTAGCTGGGTTAGGTCCATTTCAAAGTTAGGCTGGGTTTAGGTTAGATTTAAGATTTCACTTAGAGTTCACACTCCACCTTAAACTAATCAGTTAAGCAGACTGGAGAAGACCTAACTTTTATCTCATCTAATCTCTAACTCAGATCAGATCTATACTTGAACGAACTTTGCTCAAATATAACTAGAAAAAAATTCTGACTAGAACCTAGCTTGCACCTAACCTGTTCCAAAACCATTACCTAACTTACGAGATCTTAGCTCAGACTTAAACAGATCTAGACTTAGGACAAATCTACACTTACATCTTGTTATTCACGTAACAGGAAAATATACGAGTCCACGGAAATAAAAATGTTCTACATATAATTTATAGTATGCAAGGACTAGTTGCGCAAAGCCTATAACACCAAGTTAAGGAAATCGTGTGATTGGTGCACCCTGTATCCACGGTAAAAAGTGTTCCGCTTTCTGCTCACGACAACGTGCTTCCGACGGTGACGCGTGCATACGAGCTCGAGAAATTTACCGCCTTTCGCGAAATATATTTACCAGGGCACGCTCGGAATATCGGGGATCCGATAAAAACGTGTGACATATCGAAGTTTTCGCATAAACTTGTCGAACAATAAGATCGGAATAATAAACAGGAACAGGGGATATCTGAATCTATTTTTTTTTGCAATAGTTAAATGTTCGTGTCCACGTTAACTTAACTATCAACTGAACGAGTCATGGAAATTGTAAAACATATCTGTTACTATAATTCAAATATACCGATTATATTTTAACTTTTGCATTTTACTAGATTATATTGCAAGTTGAAGTCTTTAACGTTTCGTGATCGTAAATCCTGCAGCGTCTTCGTGATCTCGTTATTTTTAACAACAAATTTTTTGCCAGATTTATCGTGAGTCGAGCACAGCTACGTTACCCATGGATCGTTCCCAAGAAATTTTCTGAGAATACACTGCGTTGAAGATAAAACCCTCCGACGTTTGCCGTTCACTTCACGTACCTCCTCGACGCCCTTGTAAAAATTTTAACAATATCCCACCGTTCCTATCCCATGCGAGATCCAATAATTCTGGAAAAAGTAATTTCCTTCTAAGTCCTTTAATCTTCGTGGAAAAGGTAATGGGGCCATAAATTCGATTTAAACATTGTACGACGCCCAGATCAAATCTCGCCAAGATGTATGTAAGATGTAGACCAGTATTAAGTAAAACTTACTTGATCGAAGCTTGGTTATAATGTTGCTATAAGCTCGAATACGTTTCGAAGATTTCAATCGACCTAATCACATCATTGCTGAGAATTTACCTAGACCTAAAGTTCACTAATCCAACAGCTTAATAAGACCTAACTGTGACCCAACTATAAGGTAGCTAGAGCTAACTGTCCTTGGATCAGGTATGGCTGTGTCCTAGCTGTCCTGTAGATTAGGTCTTCTCATGACCTAACTAATCTTTAGATTAGGTCTTATCGTGATTTAACTGACCATTAAATTAAGTGCCTTGTCATGACCTAATTGGTCTATGGCTTAGGTGTCTTATCGTGACCTAGGTGGTCTTTAGATTAGGTATTCTCGTGACCTAACTAGTCTTTGGACTTTCTAGGATCTAACTGGATCTTGCATCGATCTAACTATGGTCCAAATGATTCCTAAGTCAAATCTAGCTGCAATCTAAAATTTGAGACAAACCGAACTAAGGTATTTGTCACTCCAGTTTAATCAATATCAAGCAAAATGGGGCGAGAAAAATATTCGTCATCTTTAACTCGTTCAATCACAGTATTTATTCAACAAAGAGAAATGCAAAGTAATACACTGTTTGACCAGCTATCGACCAGTACCATTTACACTTTCGCCGCGTTCGTGCCAGCGAAAAAGAACCTTTTCACTGAACGGATATGTCCTGTCCTCTCCGGTCGCGTGTAGCCTATTCCCACGTGGTCAACTATTGTCCCGCCGCTTCTCACACGGGGGTGAATACACGCTAAAGTCGTTTCGTGCTTCTTCGGGGCGAAGTACGAACTAAAAAGCAGGCGCTATAATACTTTGCGATGGTGGCTGTGCCGCCTATTATCAGACACGTAGTCGCAATTTTATTGCGATGGAGGTTCGAAAAACGCTGCTCTAGGGAACGGAGGGAAAATGCAGACAGGGGTCAGGGTGTGATGATGAATACATGAATAGAAGCGACGGTACGTCGACGTGATATTAAATTCGTCCAGTGAGCCCCATTGGAGTGCGCCTATTAAAATGAGATGGAAAAGTAATTGTGTGGCGAGTGGATAAGAATAATAAATAATGCATACAGTGGAACGAGTCTTTAATGGGTTCGGATAAGTAGAACCAAGTAGAAATTTAACGAGTAGAATGAGTCGATCAGTGATGTGGGAAGTAGAACAGGTTGGTCAATGAGCTGACAAGTAGAACAGGTTGGTCCAAGATGTGACGAGTAGAACAGGTTGACCATTGGTGTGACAAGTAGAATAGGTTGATCGTTGGTCGGGCAAGTAGAATATGTCGATCGTTGGTCAGATAAGTAGAAAAGGTTGATAATTGGTAAGACAAGTAGATCAGATTTTTCCCTTGTCAGGCAAAATGGAATAGAGATATTGATCAGATAACTAAAACATGTCGATCACTCGTCAGACGTCGAAAAGCAATACGTGCATGCTGGCAAATAACGTAGACCGATTGGATACTAGATGAGCTGAGTAAGTCAGACACGTGACAGAGAAAGGAACTATGATTTTTCGTACTCAGCAAGTAGTATAGATCAACCTTTGCCGAGTCGTGTGTAAAGCTACATCTTCACTTCACATTTGGGAACGTTTTCTCTATAGACTTGCACTAAAAAGTTTAGAATAATTTGCATTCTTCAAACGAGGTAACATCAACCAATTTGCCATCTCATTTCAATTCAAAGGTCAAAAGCTCCAGAATTGTCCTCAGGCGACATGGCTGGTTAGTATGATAATAGAGGGATGAAAGGAGTGATGCCAAGACCTCTAGTCTAAATTTCATGCGCTATTTGGAAAATGAAACGTTCCGTGTGATACAGCCCGAGCGGTTGAAATTGTGGTGAGTCGTTTCTTTTCCATTTATAACTGGTAAACTCAATGGCCCGGTTTTAATTTTATTTGCCATAATCTCGCGAGTCCTGAAACGCTGACTTTCCGTGCCGACACAATGACGACCGCGATCGTTCGGGCGAAATTTCTACCAGAAACTGTGGCACGAAACAATCAGAATTAAATGTCACGTCAACCTACTTCCTTAATCATTGTCCCTAGACAGGAGTTTCTATTAATACGGCTTATCTTGAGTCTCGTACAAGAGAAGCGGAATCTAATTTACAAGAAATCAATAAGACTCGTTGCTACTTTAACGAGGTAGAAATTCAGTTCTTCGTTATATTAGGTAAATCAAGGTTTCCAGGTGTACTAATTGGATGCTATAGTTCACCTGTCTTCGAATACTTTCATGCTCTCTGCGTCCGTGCACGCTGATTTTCTACTGACTGTGTTCTGAAATCTGTTATCACAAAAAATGAAACAATCCAATAATATTTATGACGTCATTAATAGACTTCTACACTGAACTTTTCAACACCTACGATCACAATCGTGTCGTTGCCCATCAGGCATATCAGGCGCTACGTCGCGAACATTTAACAATTCATGCAGTCTCACGCGATCAATAACAATTTCAGTTTCCCTGAAGGGTCCTAAAAGGCACCACTGCGTCCGAAGTACATTAATCAACTTCCGCCTGTTCGCTGATACGAATCGTCGGGAACAATTTAAAGGCAATTAGATCGGGTCCCTGGGCGGAAGAACCCAGTCCTCGCTTATTTGGAACTCGTACACTTCGATCTCGCTTAACATAGGCCAGTGGTGCGATCCCTGCTATCGATTTCGCCGCGTTAATTGCACCTGTCCGGCCATCGGGACCACCGTGGCAAAATCCTGTTTGTTTCGATCCCCCGACGCGTGACAATCCCGCTCTGCAACTTAATTCAACTATTTAACCGTGGTTAGGCCAATTCAATTCTCGCTGAAAATCCAGTCACGTGTCCTAATCTATTAATGTATGAAGACTTTAGTCACACGAGGATCATGATTTAGTTCCAGTCCCTATACTTGTGTTAGAATTATAACCGATCACCATTCATTGCCCAGCTGGACTGTCGACGTACCATCCTTCTAAGTTAGCTCGTCATCAGTTCAGTAATTCGGAACCAGTTGGGATCATTGTCCACTTGGATCATCGACTTATTATCGTTCGAGAGTTTGTTCGTCACCAGTTGAATAATTGGGAATAGATTGATAATCTGTGGTGCAGAAATTGGTGATGAATACTAAATAAGTGTAGGTACATCTACCGTTGGGTACACATAACCCCACCTAAAAGCACACACGAACCTGTTACCTAATCCCAGACCACCTAACCCAAGACCACCTAACTCCAGACCACCTAACCCACACCTAACCCCCAGACCACCTAACCCCAGATCACCTAACCCAGATCACCTAACCCCAGACCACCTGACATCAGACCACCTAACCCCAGATCACCTCACCTAGGCCTGGCCAGATCAGAATTGAACCTAATCCAAACTCGAGCGCACCATGAACATAACTAACCTGTCCCAGGTTAGGTCGGAACTATAATTAACCCCTGACTAACAAGGTCTGGGCTAAGTATATCCCAGACCTAATCACAAAAGTGTCTAACCTATAAATACTTAAATATAAACTCTCCCGAATCCTAGACGTTACCAAACCTAACATGTCGTTATATACACCGAGAAACCTAACCACCTGAACTGCAAGGAATTGTCCCTCCAAATGTGTCCGACGTGTTTGTATAAGATCCTATCCTCAGTCACTAAAATTATAAATATGAACATACTATTCAACAATTAATTATTTACATCTGTCTTCTTTCGCGAAAACTCCTTTGACGCCGTTTCAAAGTGAATAAAAGGAGGTTGGATTTACCTGGCTAAACAGTTAGCGTATCGAGTAACAAAAGCGTACTTTATACCAGTAGTGAAGCCACTGTTCAGCCAATTGTTCGTAATTTACCTTCGGATACGAGAACGGAATCTGTTTTTCCCCAGACACAAAGCACACCGGAGCTAGCATCTGAATTTGAAATTCTAAGGTCACCGATTCCAGCCATTTGACCCGAGTATCTCCTTTAAGGGGAGAAACTCGATTGTTTTTCTTATTTTTGTCGAGGAACGAGAATCACGTAGCCGGAGCCCCATAGATTTCGAAAATAAGACGGCGTACAGCGAAATAAAGCGGAAAACAGGACCGTTGATGAGAAAATATTGGAACGAGCCGCGGACAAAATCTATTTCCCGAGGCTCATCGATGTCCACCATTTTATTTCCTCTTTTTTCGAAAACCTTCCACCACATCAGCCTCAATTCCTTACATTTTCGCGTGTTGTAAAAATGAAATCGTTCTCCGATTTTATCGTCAAATAATATTAAAGGGAACAGAGAATTGGGAAACGATTATAAATGGTTACAGGTTTGCAAAATACTGCCCGAATGGCTTTCAATTTCCGGGCACAGGAAATTATCGAATTTTCCGCGACTGGCTCCAAACGAAATATAACACTAATCCAATTGCGATCGCACAGTTATGTCCTCAGAAAAATATGAAATCGCACGAATTCGCCAGGGGGGACCGGTGAAGTTTTATAATTTCCCCGTGAAATGAGCCCGAATTTACGAGCGAAACGGGAGCTGAAACGTCGGTGAAAGTTTAACTGGTTGATACGCGAGCGTTCTTATTTTTCTTTTCATTTTCACCCGACCATAAATCTCGCGAAGTTTCGCGACTCGACTCGCGTAAGGGAACAGTCCATGCATATTATTCGTTAAGTTACCTTCACGTTTATTGAAAAGAATTCCTACCTTGTTGTCCAAATGAATTTCACAATGTCCACAATGACGGGCAAGTATCGATCCAGAAATAAAATAAAATTCAAGCTTTCAAACGACTAATAAACGACGAATCAGTGGATTCACTTTTTACGACAAAACTTTCCTGTCAATATTTTATTGAAAACATTTAATATTATATCAGAAAGTTCCAGCACAATGTTTTCCTGGCGTTATCTTATTTAACGTAGATTCTCCGTTCATACAGTGCCGGTCACCGGTGTCCGTCGCTGAACTTTCATGACACACTGTGCCGGTCACCGGTGGGCGTCACTTGACGTTTCTGGCACCCGGTGCCGATCCCCGGTGATCGACATCGATTCATTGACGGACACGGGTGACCGTCACAATGATGAACGTGGTGAAGAATATGGTAACTTCTACTATGACTATTCTACTTAAAAATGGCGGTCACCTGCTAATGATGAGGCGTGAACGGAAAACCGAGTGTCGGTCACCGGTGACCGTCGGAACCATGACCTTTTTTCTCGAACGTCAAAAATATGCTAAAATAGGCGGCGTATGTGTGAAGAAATAATATTTCAATGGTCTCGATAATAAAATATATCGATTGATATTTATGGAAAATGGAAAAAGACATGTCCAATTAGGAAAACTTACTTATTTTCAATATTCGTCATTATTAGGACTTGTTTTCGAGACGTAGAAACCATCGATAACAAGTAGTAATTATTCACCGCTGTGAAATTGCCGGGCATCAACACCTGCGGATACCTAGAATCTCGATGAGGAGAAACGAAATTTTGATTAAATTGGAGTCAAGCACGAAACGGTTGAGCTATCATTGTGATCGATACCATGTAACGATTTTGTTGCATAAGTATGCACGCTCCACACGGGCAGGGAACGTGCCGCGAATTATTGTTCATATTTCGCAATGAGAATCATGAATGATAGCGCGTCGTTTCACGCCCGAAGAAAAAAAGAATTCATAGATGTCACTCTGGCCTGGTCGAAGGGACTTTGGTGTTAAAAATTCTTGTATGAATAAACGTAAAATTTGATGCGTCCGCGCACTCATTCTCCTCTTGAAAAATACAGAATCCCCTGTCGGATAGGCGTGACAAAAGTTGCACTTTGCACACCCGTCGAGTCGATTTGGTATTAAAATGCAAATTCGAACGTGAAGTCGAAGGCGGAATCGAATTTTCAGTTGAATTCATGTTTAAATGCAATTAAGACGGACAGTTAAATCTGAGGGTATTTTATACAGGGTGTCCAGTTAGTACTGGTGGAGCCTAGAAGAAAAATCAGTGATGTGTCTGATTAACATTGATTACTGCTACTTCTACTACAATTTGATGGTATTATAATATTCTTTATTTACCATAAGTCTTGAAGAACTTTATAATACCCTACTACCAGAAATTTTTCCGAACCTCCCGTAGAAATAGTCACTAGTAGACAGACAAACGAACTGGAAGCAGCCATAAGAAAATTTCAGAAACTCTCCCTTCGTTTACCAAAATTAACTGGACTACAGACATCTTTTCTATGATATAAAAAAATTGTAAAATCCATTGGACAGATAACGAAATAGTAACTCAATCATTGAGATGATTGCTACTCGACATTACGAGCAGAAAATCGATATATTTTTTAAAGGACTGTCTTATCGTAATCCGCGATAAGGAGCCCAGACCACGAGCCTCGTAAGCGTGTAGCTTTAAGCGCGAGAACATTGCTTTCATTCCGCGCATAAATCCGTTCACGATGGTTTTCTTTCTTCCGCGGTGAAGTCTCGAGTGTGGTTCCAAAGATTGGATTTTTCTGCCGGCGGTTGAACGATGTGAATAGCTTGAACTGCTCCTTTTCACCTCTCCTACGCCCTTAAAGCGGAACTAGGCGGACATAAAACACGCAACGTTTCATCAAGCGCCGCTATTAAACATTGATTTCCACCATGGAGACGTCTGTGCTGGGTTTATCAATCTTGAACTTAAACACAACGTACTGTTTTTACTACATGCAATACTCTCTGATTCAATAGACCTTTTTTTCACTGACGAACTGAAGAAAGTGTAATTGGAAACAGCGTCCCACGTTCAGGCACGTAGATTACATCGTATATGGTCAGACAAGTAGAATAGATTCGTCATTTGTCAGACAGGTAGTAAAAGGTTGTCCCTTCTTGGCAAGTGGTACAAATTGTTTCCGGCTTGATAAGTAGTACATGTTGTCACTAATCAGACAAGTAGTATAGGTTCGTCACCAATCAGGCAAGTAGTACAGGTTCGTCACTCTTCTGACAAGTAGTACAAGTTCATCAATGTTCGGACAAGTAGTACAGGTTCGTCACTTTTCTGACATGTAGTACAGGTTCACCACTTTTCCAGCAAGTAACACAGATTCATTACATTTCCAAGAAATAATTAAGGTAAAATCTGTCTCATTCCTGTAAAATTTTTAAAATGTATGCTTTTGTGATTGATCGCAATCGATCAAACAGCAACAGGACCACAGTTTACCAAACACGGGTCATCTAAATATTCGACCAGCAATCAAGCACAGAGACTCAACCGCCCCGACGTGTTCCATTAACAAACAAATCGCATCAATTCGCTGCTCGTTCCAACGAACTAGTTAAAATAGATAATATACTCGGTACGTGACGGTGCACGTGAAATTTATGATCGATGCGGAATCGTCAGGCTTCGCGTGCCCTGTACATCATATTTCGTAATTTTCCGACGATCCGACCGATCGTTATTCCGATTTTACGAGCTGGCCTGGCCACACCCGGGGATGGATTATGGGGATCAGTTTGACGTGAATAGGCGCCATCAAATTCTCTTTCCCGATTGTTCACCTCACTTGCGCCATCATTTCAATCCCTTGCCATTAGGACACGCGATCCTCAAGGGATCTAACTTGCGAATCATTTGTTCAAATATTTACTGGAATTGTTCTTCGTACCTCAGAGACCCAGATAGTGCTGGATACAGTACTATGAGGTATAAATTTAGCGAGGTATAGTATTATGAGGTATGGGTACAGCGAGGAATATCATTGTGACTTACAGGTATAGTGATGTGTAGTATTATGAGATATAGGTATGGTGATGTGCAGTGTTATGATGTATAGTATTGTGAGCTATAGGTATAGTATTACCAGAATTACTATATACATAAAAGAAAATTAAGCTGGAAATATTTATTAGTCTCGCGTCATTGTCATAAGTAGTATAATTTTTTTCGGGGGGCGGATGGTGGGGCGTGGAACCTGTCAATCTCTCAGTCATTGGACACTCATCGATGATTTTCTGTATATTCAAAACTACAATTACTATTTATTCCTTCTCAACCTACCCATTTTTTTTATTTCATCGAAAGTAAAAAATAAATATTCTTCAGTTAATACAGTACAGAACTAATTCAAAATATACACTTTTCTTTCATTAATATCATAGACGATTTAAATACTCTACCCTGAATCATTTGTAAAATTAAGTCACCTGATACTAATTATGAAACGCAGACCCTTGGACTCAAAATAAATTAAAGGGAACTTCAAGAAATTAGAGTAAAAAATTTTTAGTGTCCATAATGTTTCAAGGGCTGCACGAGTTGCCTGGCTCGTTATTCTAGTAACACTTTCTAATGGCTGGGCGAGCTCTGAATACCAAAGATCCAAGCTTTAGAACAATTAAAAAAAAAAGACGTGGCGTCGGTGAAAATTCAATCGAGTGAATTTTGTACGATGACAAGCCGGGGGAGGATTAATCGCCTGGTATGATCTCGTTATCCGGGTCCAATGTGCATACGAGCTTGAAAGAAGGAAATGGAGGGACTTCATCCTATAAGCATTCGAGGGCAACGTCTCCCGATCTATCGATCCTGGAACTCAAGGTCCGATCGTTTAAGTCTGTCGTAACGCCTCGAACATGTGTCGTTGACTGAGGTTGAAACTTAAAATCGAGGCAAAACTTCAACAGAATGGATAAAAGTGATTCTATAATTCTTAACGAATTCGTTAAAGTTCTTAATTCTTGTAAAAATTGTACATTTGGAATTACTGCTATTTTTCTATAATGAAACGCAGATTCTTCTGATTTATGGAAGAATTTTTCTTCGTGATTTGTGATTCATGTCCGATAGGAATTGTTTTTCATAATTGGAAGTAAAATGTATTACTACGATTTCGACATTTTTATCCATTCCAACACCTCGTGCGCCCAGGCCAGCGTAAAATAAACGTCAGTGGAAAGAATCTGCAATTTTAATTAATCCCCGCCCTGGGATGCTGATTCGACGTGACTGGAAAATTAATTAGCGTCCACGGACAGCTCGAGTGAACGCACGGGTAAAAACAAATTCATGAAGAAATTTAATTAATTGACGGGCCAGAAAGATTCACTGAGATCTTAACATGCTTTAAATTGTGATCAATATAGATGATAACTTTACAGCAGGGACATTCAAAATGATATCATTTTTAAGTAATAATTTTGTAATAAAGAAATGTGAACAAATTTGTTGCTACCGTTACACAAAAACGCTTCTGAGCGTGAAATGCCACGAATAAATATTTCACCTTCCATGGGGGAACACGGAACTGGGACCTTGCTCTTATTAGCAACCGGGAAGAAAAGCAGTCAATTAGGGGAGGCATTTATTCATCCAGCCCGTAAACAGCCTGACGTCTCATCTTCATTAATAAACACGGTACAATTATTGCGGTTAACGCAGAAGAAAATAATTTCGCTTGAAGTCAAGTAGAATAACGACACCCTCGTTTAGAACTAGCTTCTTTTTAAAAGATCTTGCTATTTTACAGATCACATCGAGAGCAATACAAATTCTAAGTTTGTATAAATTTTTTTATTTTCTGTTTAATCTTTTTATACACACGTTTGAAACCGCGTAACTCAAGTAGTTTCTTTATATATTTTTTATTTTATACTTTTTAGTGTTTCAGGGTTTTGTAAAAAATTTTTCATGAGATATGTATTGAAAGGAAGCACTGACGACATAATTACTACCGGCAATGCATAAGGTAGATTTCTTGCGTCCAGAAATTACAATTTTATTTAATGGATCAACTCAAATTTCTGAAATATTGTATCGTCATCGCAGATCCATACCTGTGTAAAATTTAAAGGTAATTGATTCGGTAGAAGTGGATCAAAAATTGATTTCAAATATGACTCCGATAATCAAAGGAAGCAACCTAAATAAAACCGTGTATAGTAAATCTTCGATGAGTGTTCGAAGGCACCTCGGCACTGACAAAATCCCCAGGTGTAACGCTAACTTTTAACTTGTTAGTCAGGTTTATGAAATATTTGTTCATTAGTTTATGAAATATTTAATGTTCAATGGCCTTCGAACATTCATCGAGGATTTACTGTAATAAGAAATATTTTTCCTACCTTCTGCGGTGCATCGGTGCAACAGGCCAGCTTCTTCTGGTCCGAAGAATAATTGTAGGCGGTTTCGATTGGCCCACGACGGGCTCGGAGGTACGTCCCTGGGTCCTTTTTCCCCAGAGGTGACCGCCCCCCGGGCCAGCACCCGGAATTCCGGGATGCGGCCCGCTTTCACTGCACGCGCGTCTCGGGAACATTTCGCGTTTCCTGTCGTCGCACTTCATCATCTTCCACGTCGACTTTCAGCACTCAAATGCGAGAAGAACGTGACGAAAGAGATAGAGAAATCTGCCACCGTGGGGAGACGAACCACCGCCAGACACTCACGGGAATTGAGTTTCTTGCCGCAACCGAACTTCTTTTCTTAACGGTCCTTTCTTGTTGAACCCAGATCCGTGGAAACTTTCGCCCACGCTCCGTCAGGAATTCGCTCGAACAGTGTGACGATCATGCTGACAAAGGATCAGGGTGGTAGAGAGAGAGAGAATTTTCTCCTCCACTCTTTTCCGATCGAGGGAAACTACACTTAGATCAGTCCAGTTGAATCTGGAAGATTTAGGGTCCCGAATCTAGTTTTAGGTACTTGTCGATTTTTTCCTTCTGATTCTCCTCCCCTTTCACTGTCTATATCCGAGAAATTCTTTGACCTTCTCTGGGTCTCTAGAAGTACTTAATTTTCCAGATCGGTTTATTTATCCTTTCATTTCAATTTTCCTCAAATTTGATATTTTTTTTTCTTAACTATTTTCCACTTTTCGCGGTAAAGAATTCACAGATAGTGGGTTTTTACATGGTTTTCGTTTACTTTTCCCTTGAAAAAATTATCTTCACTCTCACGGGGATTCGAACTCGATATCTCCGGATTCGTAGTCGAGCGTACTATCGACTGAGCCGATGGGTGTACGTGATGTTCCACTATTTCTCTCTTTCTAATTAAGATAGATTCGATCTTGCTTGAAATAAAAGGTTTTTGACGAAAGATTTTGGTGTCGACTCACGTCTATAATATTTCTACGTATAGTGTACGAGGTTTTTATATCGCGGGTCAACTTACGTCGTCGCTTTCCCTCGATAAATTCTGCTTCTAGGCTACCGTTCGGTACGTTCGTTCTACCGTACTGGTAAAAAAAAAACGAAGATGTCCGACGGCGCCGATTAAAACCGTGTGGCGTATAAAAGCGAAGTGTTGGTCCACCGAAAGAGGTATTTTTGTGAAAAATTTGTAAAGAGAAAAAGTTACAATGATGGATCGAGAAAATTTTGGCCAATAATATTACATTTATAATTACGTTCTAGGTAGTTGTAAATTTGTATAAGTTAGGAATTGTTGTTAGATTGCTAAAAATAGTGAGTGAAAATTCTAAACGCCTGGTAAATATGTCAATTTTTTAGTGTAAAATCTCGAGACTCTTATGTTAATTGGTTCGATCGTTAAGCCAACTGATTACTGGTACGAGCCGGGATTCGATGACGATGTGTTTTCGCTGGTGCGATCTCTTCCTCGATTCCCTTGAGTTCCATCTGAAATTGCGCAACGGATTCCCACGTGAATGTTTCGAACGCTGTGGATAGGTTGTACCTGTCGTAAAAGCGGAGAGACTCGAAGCGTTACGAGATCTGCATTTTCCACGTAAGTTTATGACCCGCGGAGCACTTCAAATTATCCTAAGTACTGTCCGTTACGACAGTGAATGTCGTTGTATCCATGAGGCTATCAAGACAGTAAGACCGTAGAGAATATATCATGCTACAGCCAGTAAAAGATGCAATATCATATTTTGTACGATGTACGACTATAAAAACTATAGAAACAGGGCAGAAGCCATGATTTGTGTTAGAGGACTCTTGTTCAGATATCTTCATGATCGACAAAGGACATATGTTGAGACTGCTCATAGATCAAGTAACTGTAAGTAGTGGGGGCTATCGTTATGATCAAACAAGTAGAACAGTTCGTTTATGGTCAAACAAGTAGTAAATTTAGTTTATGGCGAAACAAGTAGAATAGCTCATATATGGTCGGACAAGCCAAAGATGTAAGGTTGGACAGGAGGTGAAAAATGTCTGTCATAAAGTCGACATTCATGAAGAGGATCTCATGGATGGTATAGTTAGGTCAGGTTCGTCACAGACACTACAAATAATCCGAGGCTTGCTACATCTCGGACAAGTAGAGTGAACCTGTCTGCAAACTGACTGGTAGCACGAAGACTATAAAGCCTGTCAATTTCCATCCACCAAGCCAATATCTTCCACTACGTCTCGAAGAATATCTGAATATTACAATACATTCCAGGCAACCCTATACCGATGTAGACTCGATCTTCCCAGTCACGTCCCGCTTCCAGTCGCTGAAAGCGCCCGGCGAATACCATATTTCCTCCAAACAAAGCTGTTCGAAGACACGCCCGAAGCGGTCCCTCCGAAGCAATTGAATCAATTCCTCCGTACTCGGGGCTACACGAAGCAATTTTCCTCCATTAACAAGTGGTCGTATTATTTCGAAGACTCTCTTCCAATAGCAGTCTGGGAAAAATTTGGCAACGGGACAAATCCGAAGCCGCATCGTTAAACTCTCAACCACCTGAACATATTACAGTAAATCCTCGATGAATGTTCAAAGACTTCTCAGCACTGACAAGAAAAGATCCCCAAGTGCAACGCTGACTTTTTGATGAGGTTTAGCCCAGTGATAAAATTTGGCATTCTGAAGCCAATGATATTTGTTTGAGCCCCATATGGCCATTAATTTATAAAATATTTCATGTTCAGTACCGTGGAGCCTGTGAACATTCATCGAGGATTTAGTGTAATCAACTGATGGTCGTTGACTGTACTCAAAGTCAGTCGTTTAATCCAGAAGATGCATCTTTGGCCTCTTACAATTTCATCTCCCTGTTATGGCTGGGTCAAGATGACTTACTACTTGAACCTTCTCTCCGTTAAAAGCGTAATTTCTTAAGGTCCCGAGAACGGTACAGAAAGCTACGGGGAGATACGCACTGCACTGTGGTTCCGGAAGACGCACTGCAGAGAGCAGGCCAGACGGGAAACTCGAGGTTTCTTTTTCTTGGCTTTTCGCCGTCGACATCCTATGAATGTGAAACGAGCGCTGCTACGCTGGGCGTCGAGCTAACCCCATTCGAGATGAATTTAGGGATCAAAGAGGGCTGTTTAGGGTTGCTGGACGATGATTTACCGCTCGATCAAGTGTCTTTCAGCGGGATTATTTATATGAAACATACTTCTGGTGGAAATTCAATCGAGACATTCCTAAAATGCGATTCAGTTATCGCGTCTGACCAATGTTGGGTATTTCTACTTGTGGTAGAACTTACGAACTCTCCGAGTGATTTTAACAATAATTTAACAGCAGGATTGTATTTGGAAACGGACAGACCAACAAATTACACTCTGAATAATGTAACAGTTACAGTTCGCAAATAGTATTACTCGGGTATGGTCAGCCACATTATGAAATTTGTCTTCAGTTACATTTGCACACATCTAAATAAAGCTTTATGTAAATAAAGTCTTACATCAAGAATTCCTTTTTTAAAATTGTTAATACTCCGTGATAATTTATAAAAAAAAAATATATAAATGATAATGAATTAATAATTTATACAGAAGTGATTTGTAACTATCTGAGTTTGATGAAGATACCTTTCGTTTACAGGTAGAAGACACGAAGCAATTTCTGGGAATATTGATTCAGAGTATTCTTCGGTTACCATTTGTTCATCGTAAGTAAACTCGAAACCCTGCCACGGGAAGGCAAGCCCGGAACCTAATTAAAGCCGATGACACTGGAACCTGTGGATTAACGTGGAACGGTCTCCCGCGGTGCTGGGATGGAAATAAAATTTTGCAATTATACAAAGTTAGATCGTTCTCTCAGAGAGCGTTGTAAACAAACGGTAATTTGTTTAAAATTAAATCAATTGTTCCCGGTTGGAGATCTGTACCCCGACCGCTCTAGTTTATATTCGTGGCGATTCGCATTGTCGGAATTGCGATGAAACGAGTGCTTTCAAGCGGTTCTCGATAACACTCAAGCGACCGCTGAAATGTCGTCTAAGACGAATGATTGAAAGAATTATAGAGAACGACTGATTGCGTGCTAGTTAGTGGAACCATCTTTGACGCAGAGGTCTGATCGTTTTCTTATTATTGCGTTCATCCCTGTCCAATTATTCCCCTCAATACTCTTTTTTAATTTCGATTTCAATTAATAATTTCACGAACCATGACTTGTTTTATCTTCAATTCTGTATATTCCACATTTTTATTTCCTTTAGCTATGTACTGCAATTATTATAGTTAGATTAGGAGTCGCTGTTAGTATAGCTGGGTTAGTTGCTGTTATTGTTATAGTTAGGTTACGTGCTATTCTATTTATAGTTGGGGTAGATTCTGCTTTATTATAGTTGGGTTAGGTGCAGTTATTACTATAGTTGGGTTAGGTTTTGTTGTTGCTATAGTTGGGTTAGGTGCTGTTATTATTATAGTTAAATTACGTGCTATTCTTTTTATAGTTGGGGTAGATTCTGTTTTATTATAGGTGGGTTAGGTTCTGTTGTTACTATAGTTGGGTTAGGTGCAGTTATTACTATAGTTGGGTTAGGTTCTGTTGTTACTATAGTTGGGTTAGGTGTTACTATTGTTATAGTTAAGTTAGGTGCCGTTGTTTCTATAGTTAAATTAGGGGCTGCTATTATTGTAATTATTTTAGGTGCTTTCGTTATTGCAGTTACGTTAGGCACCGTTATTATTATCATATCGTTAAGTACAGTCACGGTTTGATGTTTTCTAACGTCAATTCGCCATAAAAAGGTCCGCGTCAAGTGAATATTTCATTTCCATCAAGGGGGACGTATAAAGGGATGACGTTGAAAAAGCGGGATAAAATAAACACGATGAAAATTTGTCAGCCAGGACGAACGTCGGGCTAATTGCATTCAGGGCTGGCGAACCGAGAACGGGTAAATAGAGAACGGGATCTACAGGACCGGGATCCGAATACTCACGGCGTTGTTTCGAACGAGGACATTCATGCCTTGCGTACGTAGGATCGGGCGCGTGGTGAAATTTAGTAAAACGTTTCCGAGGATGGTGCGCGTGGTGTACGGTCCCGATCCATTCAATCCTGCCGAATTGGCACAATCCACGACTTTTGTCTCCGGTTCGGCCAATTTTTCACGGAACAATTCCACCGGGCCAGCAGTTGCGCTACGCGCTGATGTTTGTAAAGGGAGGCTTACTTGGTAGAAAATATTGGAAAACCAATTTTATTGCGTGTATTGGTGAATTATACTGGTGTCCGATATGCAATTGAATTGTACTTCTATATAGCATAGAGGTAAATGATACTTGATGTATAGTGAAATTATGACTGCGTGTAGCTCAATTATAGTCGATACATAATTCGATAGGCGTGGCAGGGTTGCCTCAGGTGGCTGGGGAAAGCAAGTACAAACTACAGGGCATAAGGGAAAATGGAAGAGAGTGAAGACCGCCCAAGGACTATGTTTCTTCGCTAGAAATACCTTGATGGAACCCAGGGTGGGGCCCCAGAACATTGAAGAAACTGTACCTCGAGGACAGGGCAAAAAAAGAGATCTCGAGGCAGCGAAATAAACAAGGGAGGGAAGATCCTCCAGCTCGTAAAGCCGAGGGTTTTACGAGGGCGCCGCATTGAGGACGATGTCGAGGGTGTAGGTGGGCCTTTATTGCGGCGTTTCATCGGAAGTGATACATTACTTGAGAAATAATTCCAGAAAAGTGTGGCCCCACGTCACACAAGCTTGACTGATCTAATTTTCATGTGACGAGAAACATTGTACCAGAATTAAAGAAAGCGAGATTGGAGGGAAAAAAAGTGGCAGAACGAAGGAAAATTATGACTTTAAGGCTACAAGTCGGGTAAAGAAAGATTTAGGGGAATCAGTAGAAAAATCAATATATTCACGACCCTTGGGGTTGGCACCTCAGATCTTCTGGTGACAAATTGTGAATTTAACAGAGTTCCCGAAAGCTTTATTAATTTTCAATCACAGGCGCCTATTCTACGTTTTCTGCGCTTTAAATCTAGAGTGTGGCAAAGAAAAAGCTCCACGAGAAACCATAGAGAAATCATTTTCTTGGCAACCCTGCAGTCAAGGACTTTATTCCACATAACAGTATACTTATAATTTTAACCCTATTCTTGGAAGCTTTTATCATTTCCAATGAGGGCGGTCTATTCTATATTTATTAGACTTTAAGTTTGCAGCTTCGCAAAGTCAAGAAAACCCTTTTCTTGACAACCCTTCATTTAAGGATTGTAAATCCCTTAGTAATAGTTTATGGTTTTAATTCTCTTCTCAAAAGTTTTTCCATTACGGCAAACATATTTTATGTTTATTAATCTTTAATTCTACAGCTTGGTGACGAAAAAGCTTCACGCCAAACCATTTTAAAAAAACCGATTTTAACACCACTCTTAAGTCACACCTGGATTATTCAGCAAGTGGTATAAGTCAATCGCACATCAGCCATGTCCATTTTTTCCTGTTACACATTGGATTAGTGAAGAAATATCTATAATCATTAACTTCCTTCCCAGGAATTTTCCTCTCAATAATCAGAATCGTAATTTCTTTCACTGCTCTCTCAGAAAAGTTCTCAGACGTCCAGTGTTGTAGTTGAACGCTGTCCGACCTCGCGTCGTCTCTTTCTCCATGAGCAACGATAACGAGGAACACGGGCACACTTCCGACACTCTCGCCGCGAATAATCACCCAGATTTATTAATTAAGCAAAGAGACACGTCGCTGCGCGCTGTGTCGCGTCGTCGTTGTCCCCGTCACAAAAGTGAATCCTGCTTAAACGAACGATCCACCCCAGGGAACAGAAGTGGATTCACGTATCCCTGAGTTCAAACGGATGATACACCGGGGGACAATTTACGCGATCCGTAGTGTAGACCGCACAACCGTCTGAAGACAGAACAGACATTATTCATGAGATGAACCAGCTAGAAAGATAATTGGGATCGGAGACTGACAGAGACGGATAGGAGCGAAGCGGTAACGATGTGAATATAAACCACGGGTGCGCAAAGTAACAATTGACTGATGATGAACCATCCTTCCGTATGAAGAATAATCAAAGTTCCTGATAGCCATAACTACACTCCGAAAATAAATGAAGGGATCACCTCTGCGAACCCGAAAAATGGGAGCAAGTTCAAGTGGTCCTAACCACGACGAAAATGGTCCTATCGACATCATTGAAAAATCATTTAAAAGTGTGAAATCTCTAATTTCAGCTTCTTTTCCAAGATGTTAGCTGCGTTGAGTCTTGGTAATGTTACAGCTATACAGCACTTGGAAGAATTTTTAGACATATTGTTCTACTTTGCAATGTTACATGGGGTGAACAAAATTGTTTACACAAGTTATATTAGTACCAGTTGAAAGCGACAAATTTTTTCGCGGAGTGTATAAATATTCCTGTAAAGGAAAGGGCCCTCTAAATTCTAGGAGGATCATCTTAATGTAGTACAGGGTTTCTTAGAAGAAACCTGTTTAGTTTAAAAGTGGTTTCACTAGAAATATCGTTTCATTTAAAAATTGTTTCAAAGGTACGTTTCTTTTGCAACGCCCTGTATTATCCTTTCCTAGAAAAGATTCAGAACCCGCCTAGACGGAAGATATCCAGGGAATAGCGAGCACAACCCAAGATGTCGATACAAGGCGATAACAGGAACCGTTCCGCACGCAACACGCGGACGATAATGTCGTTTTCAAGTGCTTCCCTATCCCCGGGGCAGCCGTGGTGCACGCGGGCAGGGTCGTGTTTGCATTGTAAATTTCTTTCCCGCTTTATCGCTTTATCCGTGTGTCACGGTGTCTTCGGGGTGAATTCTTACCGCCGAATGTCGACCTTAACCCGGCCTGGATTTGCGTGTTCGGGATACTTATTCCCTCCCTTCCTCCCTAGAATCCCTTTTTCGCCTGGGATAAAAGACTCGCTGGATACTGGTAGAATTCCCATCGAATCGGAAATTTGTCTGTTGGAACAAGCTCGAAATGCGTAGTTTAAATGCATGACTACATAACGAACGACAGAAAAAAAAAGGCGATGCGGGGGGAGGGGACCCTGTATGACGGGGCCTGAGGGGATGATTTGGTGGAACGGACACACAGCCCCTTTTGCTGATAGTGGAGCCTCCCTTCTTGTCGCTGCTCATCTAACATCGGCCAACCTTTAGAAGCACACGGTATGGCCAGCCTTTTGTTATCATCTCGGAAGGAGAAGGCGGAGTCAGATACAGATACAGGGTAGGGAGGGACAAAGTGTCACAATGTTTAAAGGTACCCTAATCCCTTTCTTGGCTTTTAATCAACGTTTCCCAACGTCTTACAAAAGACGGCAGGGTTTCGGTTGATGGGAATTGGAAACAATGAAGAGCGCTCGCAGCAGAAAAATATGAAAATTAATCGTTTCCCTGAAGCTTAGGGGACGTTGCATGCTTCTGGACATGGACTGAATGGTTCTGGAGCTAGTTTTACCACGCTTCGGGTAAAAAGTTCCATTGTTCGGCTGAATGACTTTATTTCGGTGTTTGAGTGTGAATAGTTGGTATTGTAGTTGTTTGGACAGAAGCAGGTTTGTTCTACTTGCCAGATACGGAATTTATATGATTAGGGTCAGTAGCTATTTGGCTATACTACTTGCTTGACAGGGTATTGATTTTGACCACTTAGCTGACCAAGGTTCTGTACTACTTATCTGATCAAAAGCAATTCTGTAGCACCTGATAGTTGGAGCCTCTTTGTCACACTAGATACGGACTCTACGTTCCTGTCCGACTAGATATATGTCTATACCACTTTTTTTGACGAAATAAGGGTCTGCACTACTTCCATAACTAAATAAGGGTCTGTACTACTTGCATAACCAAACATCATTCTGTAGTATCTGATAGTTCTTGTCTGTTTGTCACACTAGACACGAGTACTAGCTGTCCGACCACATGCATGTCTATACTACCTGTATGATCCAGCATTGTTCTGTACTACTCGTCCGGCCAAATATCGTTCTATACTACTTGCCCGGCCAAACGTGGACCTGTACTACCTTCCGGACCAAATAAGCTGGCATTACAATTGCGAACATTTAAAGGATAATTTCCTGTCCTTGTTTGAGTCATTCCTAAAATATACACGTTAACTATGTTTCGAATCGTTCTAGATCATTTTTATCAATCTACAGCCTTTATCAGACGTCCACGTGAAAATTACTCTAGCTAAATTCTGACCACTTTCAACCCTCCAGAATTCACTGTTTCTCGTTTCGCTGGTTGGTCGTTCATCACCGGTGTTCCACCTATGGCTCGCTACGAGGCGTCACGAAGACGACCACTTTCACTCTTCTTCCTACCCACGATAGACGTCTCAAGTTGCGAGTGGGGCACACTCGAAATAAGAAAGGGTAAGGGTCGATCGAAGGGTTCGTTCAACTTTCCAGGTAGCTACGGTCAAGGGACCGATGAAGGAACAGAACAAGTTAGAGGACTATCGATCTCTTTGGTTACTGGTCGAGAACCGCCCTAACAGTCACGAAGACCAGCAATTTTTTAACTCTCGAGGAGGCAAGAAAACGAACCACTGGACGCTAGAGGTCGAACGATTGTTAAACATTGATCTTCCAGGTTTCTTGAATTTCTTAACTAGGTAGCAAGAAATTTGAACTAACTCGGGGATATAATTACTCGAGAAAAGGAACACGGGTAAGAGAGACCATGAAGTAGTTTTCTTTCCTGGGGGAGTCACGATGATCATGCAAATAAGACTTACGCGTAACTTTCTTAATTACGTATATAATTATGTAAAAAAGGAAACTGGAAACTGTGGGACATGCTGGCAGGAATTGTTTACCAGAATTCCTGATAGAATGGCATTCATTTTACTCTACCTGATACTTTTTTTTCACGAGATTCTCGTGAATTCACCCGGTTTTATACGTTAACATTATCGGTACAAACAGAGGTAAACTGAGAGGTAAAAAAACGGAAGTGAAATTTTTTTGTTAATATACTCGTAACGTTTGCAACATGGAAACCTAAAACCAATCACTGTTTGATACTTATTTTTCAAAGGTTATTTGAAAATACAGTATGGTCATCAGAAAATGCTTTTCCATCTGAAATCAATAAATTCTATTTAAATTATTCACGGAACAAATATTTCGATCAGAGATATGCACAGAATTCATGCTACTGCTAATCTTTTCACCCTGATTCAATTCGTTTCAATATGTTAGGCACATGTTAGGCATGTGTTAGGCATATGTTAGGCACATGTTAGACACATGTTAGGCATATGTTAGGCACATGTTAGGTGCATGTTAGGCATATGTTAGTTAAATGATAAAATATATGTTAGGCATATGTTAAGTGTAAGTTAATTAAATGGTAAATATGTGTTAGGTATATGGTAAGCATGTGTTAGATATATGTTGGGCATATGTTAGGTATATGTTAAGCATGTGTTAGATATATGTTGGGTATATGTTAGGCATATGTTAGGCATACGTCAGGTATATGTTAGGTGGATGTTAGGTATAATAGACGTTCAAAAAGAAAGGCTTGAGTCTTTAGGGACATATAGTACTCACCAAGTGAAAAATGCCTAATCAACATTGCTCCTAAAATAAAGTCATGAAGCTAAGTAATACTAACACCAATGCAGCAAACGTGATCGTGTAAAGGATTACGCAGGCGCACGCAGTTATAGCGCAGCAAACAATAGGCATACTATAATGTATACTAGTCAGTTCCGTACCGCAATACCAAGACCACTCTCACAGTTACGAACCACAGGTAACATCATTGAAAACCAACAAGGTAAATGAAATTTCTCGTTGAATTATACAAACTAAAATATTTTGATAACATCAGCGACACCTCCATTCACAGTTTAGACTTATTGTTTCATCGAATTCAAAGGAAACATGCAAACTCTCTCAAACATTTTGCATAACGGTCCTTTCAGAGTGACATTTCCTGGAACTGAATGCATCATCCACCGGAATATCCGAATCCGTTAGTTACTCCACTTGTCAATGAAGAAATTGTCTTCGACTCGGCTTTTCCGTCTTGGTTGATCCGCAGAACTTTCAGCCGCTTAACGAAGGATTTCACAGGAAGTAACCGGAGCGGAAAAATTCGGTACCTATTGAGCTACCATTGTTGCGGCCCCCGAGGCGTGGAACTCTCCGCGGATATGACGAATCTTATTAATTAAACGGATGGAAAGGGTACAACCGTTCTTCGTGGAACAATTTCGAGAAGTTCCACGTGGCGTGGAATTGTTTTCGAACCGCTACGGGACTCCTCGGGCACGGAATGATTTCGTTCTGTAACGACTGCTGGGACATTTCTGTGGAACGACCAATCCAATGCTCGCTATCGAGGGCCATCTAAAAGGGAATAATAAGGCGTGGCAATCAAGTTTTCGGTGATGATAGATTGATAAAGGCCCGATCGATGGAACTTCCCTTGGATACCATTAACTTCACAGAAAATATTCCTCGTCGTTTCAACGGAATGGGACATTCCGATAAGGAGATGGTACCATGGGGAAATTTATGTGTCTATGAATACATTGTGCGTCCATGGGCACTCGGTGCGCCAGAAGTGGCTCGTTGCGACCGCACACTTGTACCTGTAACGCGAACCACTTCCAACGAAGATGTTTAAGTTAATTACCTAAACTGGTCTCATGTTCCGCCCACCGAGCGTTCATGGTGCAGTTCCATGGGTCCCTTTACAAGAACAGGTTGGTCACATTCTGTTACCACGGTGACATCATTGGACGACATATTTGGGGCGGGTAATGTCGTGACTCATAATTTCGCGAAGTCGTTACGCGTTTATTGGATTAATTAATTAAAGCACTACGGCGATGAATATTTATGTCTTGACGCATTTGTTGTCGTGGATACGGTGACTCCATGGTAACTGGGGAATGTTAAATTTAGTGGCGGTGAATTGTTAGATTTAAGTGGAATAAAAATGTTCCTGGTCAGCCATGGAATTGTCACGTTCAGATATGTATAATACTCTGCTTCAGATATCTGTACAACACTCTTGTATTGTGCTAAGTGACTATATTCAAGTTAGTAGCATATATCAATCTATAGTCAGTCCGTATGATTATATAGGTTTGTACGAGTAGTACAGGTCCACATACAGTCAGCCAAGCAAATAATTGTGTGTAAACGAATAGAATGAACCTGCAGATAATTGCTTAAGAAATTACCAATATTGAGGCAAGTAGTATAGGTCCACATATGATCGGACATGCAATGTTCCATAGTCATATGAGTAGTATGGATGCATAATTAATCAGCCAAGTCGAAATTTAAACCAGCAGAATAGATCACTATATAGTCAATTAATTATCCATTATTAGTTATTCATGGTTCAAATAATTAGAACAGGTCAGCATAGAGTCAGCCAAAAGGTGTATTAGTTGGTCAGTACATTAAGTTTGAAATTAGGTAATTAGTTTTAACAAAACACAGATAGGTTAGAATTCTCAGTCTAATTGTAGCAGAATCTGGGACAAGACGACTAATTACAAATTCTCCTGAATCAGAACTGTCTTACGACAATAAGCTCAGGTATATTATATGCATTATAATACCGCATGAAGCCTGGGTTCAGTACGTACCTAATTGCGGTTAGAGGTACGATTCACCAAAGTGGAATGAGCCTGTTACTGATTGGTCGGGGGGAAAAAAAATGTAAATGAATTCCATTTACACGAGAAGGCTGCCACTCAGACGATCGTAACAGGTCTTGAAAAACTTTCTCATCAAAGGCTGTTCAGTCAGAAACGAAAAAGAGGAGGAAGAGAGCCTGCCTCTCGAGGCGTTCCGAAATCCTCAGTAACAACAGCCCGAGCTCTCTCTCTTTCGTGCCTCGGAACCGCTAGCAATCACTTTGCATATTCGAGTTTCTAAATATCAGGGCGACCTTCTTTTCCAACGGAGCCCGAGGTTAAACGAGGTCACCTGGGCTTTTCTCTTATCCATCGACCTTCATACCTCAACTCTACAGTGGTTCGCCCGCTGTTGCACCACGGGTCGCGGCCCCAGCAACGCGTTAATTAACAATTCCAAAGTGACTTCCGCATCGACTATTCGCGAATCGATTGTAGAACACCGCAGCCGGGGCTTGATTTCCGATGTGAGAAATTAGACGGCGGGAATATTCGATTCGACGACCTGACGAGCTCTCTCGCGATCGAGCCACATCCATTTCACTCATTATCGTAGCTACTACTCCTTCCCATTTTTACGGAACAGGAAAACATTTTACAGACCACTATTAATAACACTAAACTTGGGTTAGTTGGGAGCTTGACAGGTGCTAGGTTCGGTAATCACCTGTGGGTTAGGGTGGGTCAGGCATTGGTTGTGGTGGGTCAGACATTTGTTAGTATGGGTCAGGCATTGGTTGTGGTGGGTCAGGCATCTGTTAGTATGGGTCATGCATTGTTTCGGATTGGTCGGGCATTGGTTAGGGTGGGCCGGGCAATTATTGGGATTGTCAGACATTGGTTAGGATGGTCAGGCACTGGTTAGGGTAGTCAGGCGCTAGTTAGAGTGGTCGACCACAGATTAGCGCCGTCAGTCATTGATTACTGCGGTCCGGTATTAGTTAAGCCCAGGTTTGGAGGTACAAGTGTGAATTAGGTCGCGCAGGTGAAGGTGACCCGAGCCAGGTATCATTGCGTGTGGTTAGATCTGGGTCAGGCGAGGTCTAGCATGACCAGGACATGCGTCTGGAATAGAGTGGCTACGAGTTGGGTACGGGTTAATCACGCGTTAGACCCAGATCGGATACAGCAGCGTGTGGTTACGTATAATTATGTATTATTAGATGAGTATTTGATATGTATAAGATGTGGCTTACGTCTGGATTAAACCGTAGTGTGATATGATTAGGTGTGGATTATGATTAGGGTAGTTAGGTACCTGCACCCCTGATTAGGTGCAAGTTAGGTACTGACTTTAATCAAATTGTTATGACAAAGGCACGTCTGCCTTCGAGTATCCGGACCCTTTTTCTATTTCCAGCCCTCTTGGTTTGTAAATAACGATTTGAATGTATTGCTCGAAGTTTCTTCCATGATGCTACAAGGAGACCCGAACTTTTACTATTCTTGAAGGTCACAAGAACCACCCACACTGCGGGAGTTCGACCATCCCAGTTTCCCTGAAGTTTTTGCCGGCTAGAAATGGCTTGGACAAGTAATTTACCCGGGGAAATTCGACCGCGTCGCTTCCGACAGCCCTACCAGCTTATCGTTCGCTATCGGGAGTGGTTCAGAAACTCTGGTCTCTTGTTACGTACTTCTCGACAATACCGATACCTGACGAAGTATCTAATTAACTGGAGACTTGACACTCGCGAGCATTATCGGGCTTCTTCACTTCGAATAGCTAGTTAAATTTTCCACATTGTTGATTTCTGCCCCGAATTTTGTTATCATAAAATTGCTATTTAACACAGTGACCATAAGGTGGAATGATCGGTTTCCATTGGACAAGGCCCTTTACCGCCACACTCGCTATTATTTTCCATTTTCGCCTGACATTGATGAACCCATTGTGTGCTAAAAAAAAGTTACATTTAAATGAGAAATTCAGTGACGGACGAAGCGGTTCCGATATTCGTTTAAATACCATCACGGTGGAATTTTTCTACAGGCGAGCATCGGACGAAAGTATTTCAAATGTCGAGAAATTAATTGCTCGTGAATTCTGAGCCGTTTTGGTTTTAGATTTTACGACGAGAAACGAAAATCATTCGCCGAGTTTGCCCCCGACTTGACTGATGCGAATTAGATGGTCGTGATAAAAAGTTCGGAGTCCTGGGTTAATTAATCTTACATAATTAGCACGATTATTTCACAGGTTTATTTGCAGGATTCTTTAGACTCCTGTCGCTCTTGGACAGACAGCCACGTGGAATGACGAAACCCTCGGGGTGAAATCGAGTTACGAATCAACTCGAACGCGATACTGCTCGTAAATCATCTCGACGTCGGTGTTAATTCGCTTCCATGATAAGTCAAAGCTCGAATTTGAATGGTAGAATGGAATTCTGTCGTGGGCGCAATTTTCCGCTTGATGCTTCTCGGTAGTAACAAAATTCCTCTGATCTCAGCATACTCGAACCATATACCAAAGTCCAAATAGGCCAGCATGCAAATCCTCAGAATTGAAAAATATTACGTTTAACAGAATATTTGTATTTGGATTTTTTATTACTTTTTTTATGATTATTTCAGAGATTTTTGAAGATAGGAAGCACGTAATACTCGAGAGTTTTGACTGATATTAAATTTATGCCTTGCTTTGTAGAGTCAAGACAAGAATCATGCGTTTCAGTTTAAGTAGATCGACCCTGTATATGGTCAGACGACGACTGTACTAGAATGTGGAGTCAAAATGTATATCAATTATGTGTGAAGTATACTATATGAGAAGCAGAAAAAAAATTCCAAAAGTAGTTGTAAAGAATACATAATAGCTGTATTTCAGTTGAAGTAGAACTACCTCGTATATGGCCAGACAAGGTTTCACAAATGACGTAAGAGGGCAGAATGAGAGGTTTAGTAAAAATGGAAAAACGAAATGAGGAAAGTGAAATATAAAATTCTATGCTGATTAAAAAATAACAAGTATAATGTTACGGACATTGTGAGGGTGAATTTTAGGGGCGGTGAGCTACCCCCGGATTTTACATCAGGGACAAGGTTGCCTTTAATGGGGCTCATTCATGTCTATGTAGGAATTTCGACACGCGACATCAGTTTCATCCAACTCCCAGCAGTTTCATAGGACATTTGCTGCTTCAGGACAAAGGGGGAGGTCTAAATTCCCTGTGGTAAAACGCGGGATCCACATCCCCTGAAGTGACAACCCCTCGGGAAATCAAACGGACCATGGTGACGTGTTTTTCAATTTGGAAAAAGTAGAGGACAAGACCCGCGATTTTCATCCATTTTGCGGAAACACATGAGGATGTATTTTTGAAAGGGGTTGACACCCTTGAAACGCGCGAAATTCGATGAGTATAATGTTTCACTTTCATCAGAATGTGAAATATGATTCCATGTTAGATGTAGAGTATCCCTTATATATGACACTTAATGAAACAGGGTAAAGAACCCCAATAATAATCTGAATTTTCGCCAGTTGGCAGTAATTACTACATAGCAATTTTAAGTTCGTGTGATAATAATAATTACAATAATATTATAGTTTTTGTTGGACATAAATGACTAAGAATTATGGCGACACAAAATCAGTTGAGATAATAAAGTAAAATGAGGATAAATAAATATGAATAATATATTGTTACAGAAGAAAATACAATATATCCTACTTATGCCCTTAATTAATGAACATTCTTATTATATCTGATTATACATATATCGGCTAAAACTGCCCTCATTAAAAATTTCCCTCGTTAAAAAGACGAAACGAGTTAATAATTCCCAGTTATTCGCCACTGAAATGTCCGATTGTTCACTGTTAATGCACGTACCAGTTCTGCAGCAGCCGAATTAATCTTGTAACGTTAAACTGATCATCAATAACGGGACCGATTGTCAATTTAGCAATCCTGTCTAATACATCAATTTCAACTCTATTATAGTTTGTAATTCGTTTCACCGATATATCATTATCCCTGCCGGGAAAAATTATGGGCGAATGTGTGGAGCAACACGGACGTTCTATTTATAACTGTTATAGCAACGTGTTACCGAATGCACAGGTGCACACTATTACGTATTATTACAGGAATAGTGATTGTACGCCAGTTCCCAAGTATATTAACGAAATGTAAATCAAGCGGAATGAACGCACCGAGATTCAGTGTTACGTGAATCACTTTTAAATCACCTGTTTCCCAGTTTCAATTATCACCTCGGCTACACGCTGACTTAATAATTGATCATTCCTGCACACATAACAATCGAACACAAATTTATTAACATTCAAATCATAAATCGATGACATTTTTGTTCTCAGAATTTTGAATGAGTATTTAGGTTAATTAATCACCTGAGCACACTGAAACGATTGTTTCCTAACACATACCTGACCCCACGACTTGACCACACTTGTCCAATGCCTGACTCCCAACGAAACCCAAAACTGAGCACACTGAAACAAGATCTTACCTAGGGCATGCCTGACTCGATACCTAACATATGCCCGACCCGAACCTAGCCTATGCCTGACCCGAGACCTAACCCATGCCTGGCCAAAACCTGACCCTTTAAACTAACCGACACCTGCGTACACTCATATGATCACACGTGAAAAATATAAATGAATTTACAATTTAAAAGTTATAGTTGAAAAAAGATATCTCTTGTTTTTTCATTCAGTTCATAAAAAAATTCGCAAAAATGAGTTACCGTTTAGTTACTTCTGTACATATTTTTCTTTTACTATACGAGTTTCTTGATTACATGGAGAGCCAACGGAACGCTGATTGCACTCGATATTGAAACGATGAGGAAAGTTTAAACCATGGCCGACAACTTTTCGATGGTGATCCAGCTGGAGAGTTCACCGTGATCGCCAAGTAAAGACGTAAATCCTATCACTTCACTTTTTTCGCATTGGAGGCAGATCCCAATTTAATTTTTCAGTCGGCTATCTGACTCGATCCGTTTTCCGGAATGTCCGTCGGGATTGGATATTATTTCACGATTAGAAAGAACAGGGAAGGAGTGGCATTGAATTTTTACGTGTCGTGGCGACGATGGTAACGAAAGAAATCGTAAGCGTTCACGTCATCGCACCCCGATAATCGATGTTCATTAATTTCGTGACACTTTGACGGTGAACTAGGCCGACAAGCAGGACGTCTCAGATGGTCGCCTGATAATATTATCTGGCGTAGTTAGCGAAATAGCCTCGCTTAGCCGGCCATTTCCTTCCAATAGATTGTCATCAGCCGATAGTGGAGGAAACTCTGGTCCCATTACGGTCCTAGATAGAAAACTTCCCACAAACACAAACACATAAATTGCTTTCTAATTATTTCTAGCTGTAAACAAAGATTACTTGACAAAATTTGTAAAAGTGTTCCATTTCACTAAAATCATCTTCCTAGAACCTAATCGTTACATGTCTGACCCCACAGTGACTGAATCCACTGTCAGTCACACTGACCCAATTCAGAGCTGTCTGAGTACACAATGACTAGATCGACGGGCACTGTTACCTAATTCAAACATGTATGACGCCACAATAATTACATGTACTCACAATGAGACCTACCAAAGATATGTCTGACCTCACAATTACTAAATCTACTGACACTAACACATAGCCCATAACTGTCTGACTCCACAATTACTAAATCTACTGACGCTAACACCTAACCCATACCTGCCTGACTCCACAATTACTAAATCTACTGACACTAAGACCTAGCCCATACCTGTCTGACTCCACAATTACTAAATCTACTGACGCTAACGCCTAACCCATACCTGCCTGACTCCACAATTACTAAATCTACTGACACTAAGACCTAACCCATACCTGTCTGACTCCACAATTACTAAATCTACTGTCACTAATACCTAGCCCATACCTGTCTGACTCCACAATTACTAAATCTACTGATACTAATACCTAGCCCATACCTGTCTGACTCCACAATTACTAAATCTACTGACGCTAACACCTAACCCAGGCATGTCTGACTCCACAATTACTAAATCTCGAGACACTGACACTCAACTTAAATGTGTCTAACGCCATAATGCCTCAATTTTCTCCAACTGAATACTTTTCCCTAATTTCTCATGAATTTCACTCTTCAATTCTTCCAATTAACACGCTGTGAATAAAAACTTGCTTTCAACGCTTTCTTCTCCACAATACGTTTCAACGAACACGCGAAGGAATGCAGTAGGTAGGAGCACGAAGCACAAGCGGCACTAAATACAGATTAGCGAGGGATAACCGTACGGGTCCGTTCCCAGCACGACCGAGCAAATAAAATGCTTCACGGATTCCACTTAATTTCCAGCTGGTCGCCTCTCCGTGGAAAGGTGTGGAATCACAAGATCCTGATGGATTCAACCGATAGGCGGTGCCCAGTCTGGGCAAAGAGTCCAGGGAACTAGGTGAAAGTCGTTAAACAAGAGCCGGAAACTATATAAGAGTACAAATATCTGGAGTCTGTTCCTCTGGTATCGAGCCATCTTTCTCGTGGCCGTCATCAATCGTTCTTTACGACCCACCCCCGTTCCACCCATTCCGCGCCTCCTGTCCCTTGTGCAAACAGCACGTGTGTGTACGAAGCTTAAAAGCATCCCCAATAACAGAGCCGTGTATACGAGCCTCCCTGCAAAATTTGCCTCCCCTTTGTGCGCCCCACGTACGTGAGGACATGACAATATGGTCCACATACACGCACGAATACTCCAGGAGCGCGTTTTTACGCACTGGACTGTAACTTTTTGCTCACGGACCTGGCTGAGGAATCGGTATTTTATTTTATTTTACGTCTGATCCCTTTTTTTTTTTAATGCAGACCAGATTTTGAAGGGTCAGCCTATAGCTTATACCTGGAACATATTTCCCCCTCCGAGAAAGTCACCCTGTGTCGAGAAGAGGGTCAAGAAATTGGCCAAGAAATATTTATTGCTGACGTGTAGCACCCTTGATCTCGTGCAGGCTCTCTTCCAGAAGAATTAGAGTGGGTACAAACGAGGCAAGATATAGCGAAGGGAGGCCTAACTTGGATCTATCCTATAGCCCGGTCAGGCAAGGTTACTGCAAGCGAAAAACTTGAACTAGATTATGATAGGAGATGATGTCTGATCTTTTAGCTTCCTTGGGAAGTAGTTATAAAAGGTTTACTGACTTAGGAAATAGTTAGGAGCCATGGGTCTGGAGTAACGCAGTCTTCAGCAAAATCATCAGACATCGTCTCCTGCGATCATCTGGTTTTACTTCTCTGCTTGCAGTAACCTTGCCTGACCAGGCTATAAGCTACGTCCAAGTTAAGCCACCTCTTTGCAGAGTCTTGTCTTGCATTTAATTTACGTTTACAAACATATACCCTATTATGGACAGTTTTTAGTCATAGGTCGCAATTGACTCGGCCATCGGGCTTCGTGGGTCAAGGAAACATTAACGTGACTCCCTGTGTTCAATCAATCCCTTAAAAATGATGGATCGTTTTGTCCCCTTCGGGACAACGAACGCACCCCTAGCGACGACATGATTCGATGGGGTGACATCGCGGGTATGTCACACAGAGGACACACCTCTTCGACATGGTGGTCTTCGACACACAAACGCACATCAAACACGTGGAATGGTCTCCCCCCTATAAGCACGTCGTGAATTGGACTCGATTTCAATCTCATTTCCGGCTGCGACGCGGCAAAGCAGTAAAACGCGGGAAGAGCTCTCGGGTTGTTTCGGGAAACAGGACACCGACGATGAGAACCAATTAATGCAATCGATCGGAATCCGTTGATTGCTCGAAATAGCCCCTGGAAATTATTCCAGTCCTCGAATATCGATATCAGACTACAGATACTCGGACCGTCTTGCCTCTTCGATCGTCATTCACTGACCCTCGAAGTCAAACTGACGAGCAGGTCAGAATGTTCGAAAGTAGAAATAAATTCCTACTCGTTTTAAAACTTATTAAAAAATAAAACTAAAAATTGACTGAGAATTAGAGTGTATATTATAGTTTGAAGGAAATTGTTATGTCGGACATGGAGAAATACATAAAAGAAGGCTGTAGGAAAAGGAAAACTGAGATTCAAGTAGTAAGAGTCAATATTTCATCCGATAGGTTTTGTTATTTCGTTTTTCCGGAAGTTCGTAACAATTTCTATGTTTGAATTCATGTTTGCCAGCGGAAATTTTTGTTAATATTTCTTCCTCTTGTTCGCTGGTAACTATGAACGAGGAAAAGTAAATGAATACTGGCAGCATGTATGTAGCCAAGCCTTGCTTTTAACAAAAAATGTGACAGGAACCTAATTAATTTTCACCATACGTGGAAAAATACATCGTCAATACTACCATTTTCATAATTTGTTTAATAAAAATTGAAGAAGAAATAGTAGTCAAAAAGAATCAGTAGAAATAAACGATGATTGGTCAAACGTGTCTTCAAACTTCATTATAAATTAGATTTGCATCATCAGCGAGACCTTACACGATGTTTTATCGTAGATTAATTATAAACGAAGGATCAATATATGTCTTCTGAATTAAATCCTCTGAAAATAACATTTCCAGAATACCGAAGAAATTTACAGCATTACGGGCCACGTCTGCGATAAAATTCTCCAGCTAGAAATCTCACATTGAGTGCACACCTAATCTCATTCCAGTCTAACAGGTCCCAGAGCAAAGTCTTAATCCGTTCGTATTGCGCCAGACCGCGTTCGCGATTAAATGCAGGTCAGTGAGAACCGTGCAATAAAACCAGGTACCAGACATCACTTTTCCAGTGAAGAGATCGATAATTGGGATGACCGTTTCAACTGAGTAGAACGGAACTCCTGAAGATCCGTCAATAATCTTTTATTTTTCCCTCGGTAATCGTACGCGTTGTTCTTGTCAAATTTTAATTGAACCCGTTAATGATCCCACCGTCGAATGGTGTACGTTGAAAAATGTGTTGCGCCATTATTTTCGACTGGAACCTTCTGACTTTTCGTTACGTCAGCCAGTAATTCAGAAATTCAGTTTGCTGCACAGCTTCTGTGACTTTATTAGAGCAATAAATTTGTTTTCCACACGAAAACGTTGAAATAAAAAATACATCGCCTCTGTGTCGGTAAAGGAATGACACCCATAAAACAATAAGTAATAGCAGTCAATTAATTGAATTGCTGGTAGAAAATATAATATAAGCATATCATTTGTAGATAGTTTTTTAGAAATGTATATTACACTGTAAAAAATTAAAAAACAGACGAATTACCGAAGACAACAAGTTGTATGAGTCAATATTTAAACAGACAGGTACCAAATATTATTACTATTGAGATACTCAAAAATCAAGTAATTTTGTTGTTTGTTGCAGAGGAATGTTTGGTAATATGAAAAATTACAAGACAAATAAATTATTAGAGGCATCAATGTATGCTATCCACTGCAATTTGTGTGTAATATAAATTTTGAATGTCGAGAAAATGAACCTTGGGCGTGCGTAAAACGTAAGTTTTCTAATTTCAACCAAAAGTAACTGCACACTTTTCCAAGTGGCCCTCATTTTCCGCGAATGGGGTGCATAAAATCAGCATTCGCAATCCGGAAACGTCCTTGGTCGTAGACCACTGTACGGTAATTCCCCGCGTTTGCGAATTCTAACGTGGCTAACTGCGAAACCCTCGTCGAATTACCAGTCGTCACGCTATTTCTCGTTGACTGCTTACTTTACGGTGACTCGATACTCTGTGAACTGTGAAGCCATTGTATTACAATACAGTACCAGAGCATTCCGACACAATTCTAACTATGTGGCTGGAAATAACGTTAAATATTTTAGCAAAAAAACACTGAAAAAGTGAATATAGACCTTCAGATGAACTTTGATCGATCGATCAGACGTTAGATCCTATAGATCTTTTAAAATAGCATCATAAGTATCACTGATTGCATTAAAATATTTTTTGGTTACTTCTAAATTGGAATTTATTTGATAAAAAAAGAATTTTTGTTAGTTTATATAGATTAGAAATTTATGAGTGGTGTTAAATTTTTCAAATTAATTTATTTGTAGATAGTTGACATACGCGATAAAATAATTTTCAAGGAATTTAATTGCTTGTGTTTAGGTAAAACAAAGAATATACCTGAGGGCACTCGGAGTTTACCAATTGGCTCTCACCAATCAAAATCAGCAACCGTTACTCAGTTTTTTAAATACTCGAGCATCGAACTTCCCCCTTCTACCTGACATTCCAATCTTGGAACGATAGAAGGTTCAGTCACGTTTTTGCCTTCGATGTGGTCGGAAGTGTTTACTAATTTCAAGTTTATATGCAGTGACTAGTTATCATCCTGTGTTTCAATGTCACAGTGCTATCAGTGTTGTGGTGTGATAAATAGACTGTGAATTATAGGCATTTGCATTATTAAAATGTTTATTGTTTTTTCATATTATTTATAATATTCCGTCGCGTTATATTTTTGATCATTGCAACTTAAATTTTTAATTATTATTTTTAATCCAGGTTCTGTGTTAATAGGAGTAATAGTTACCTCAGATTCATTAAATAAATTCTTCTTTATTAATTTATTAATTTAAAATTTTTTATTTTATTAAGAATATATTTAGGAAGATATCTGTAGGGTCTTAATTAACTCAGGCACTGCCTGTCGGCCTTTTAAAGGTTAATAGAAGAAATAATTTTCTGCTTGATTCTTGTTGTTATAAGATAGTATACGAAAAGAAGAATTTGCATAAACATTCACAGTCTAGTTATAAAAGTGGAATAATAGCGAATCTCTGGTGTTGCTGAAATGGACGCAGTTACGGCTCCCTAGTGTCGACGTCGGACCGACAAGTCGGGAGAGTTTTCCAACTTTTCCCTGTAAGTATATTCCATTTAAAAAATTTCCATTGTGTAATCCGAAGTGTTTGCAAACAGTATTTCTTCGATGTGCCTTTACACTTAATTTTTCATGGTTATTTTAATCGACGTCGTTACTGTGCCCAACTCTCTGACGCTGAACTAACACGTCGGGAAAGTTTTTATTATCTTCCTCTAAGTACGTTCCACTTTAAAAATTTTCCATTACGTAAATTGAAACGTCTGGAAACAAGCTATGTTCCTGGTATCTCTCCATTTTAAATACTTGTGTAAGTAATTTCTTATCGTTATTTTAATCGACGTCATTATTTGTTCTCTAGAGCCGAGACCGAACCAACACGTCTGGAGAGGTTTTTTGCATCTACCTCTGTGTTCCATTTTAAAAATTTTGCAATTATATAGTTTCAACTTAGTTCGAATAATTTTCATTTAAATCTAGCTTCCAGTCTGTAAAGAGGATAGAACAAATTCTGGCTCTATTTCCAGCAGGACCGTTCCGTGGCGATTTCGGCGATCTATGTCGGCATTAAACACGGGTGTTCGTTAAAAGGCCGACACGCGATAACCAGAATAAGATAATACAAACATTTTTAGAACGAAACGTGCACCGGTCGCGTGAACAAGAATCCACGCGGCTATCTTTAGGCCTGATTTACACCGACGATCTGGTTTACAGTACGCTTGCGGTACGAGTGCTATTCGGTGCGCGAACACTCCTGCAATATTCGTTCGCAGACGTTCAAATCTGATTCTAAACGTTCCAATTTGGCTACAATATTGAACCACCTATTCGTTATATTATGTGAATAAAATTATAGTAGTGCCTCCCATATCCAAACACCTATTATCCGAATACTCTAATATCCGAACGTTCCACTTTTAAACTTTCTAATATCCGAACCTTCTAATATCCGAACCTTCTAATATCCGAACCTTCTAATATCCGAACCTTCTAATATCCGAACCTTCTAATATCCGAACCTTCTAATATCCGAACCTTCTAATATCCGAACCTTCTAATATCCGAACCTTCTAATATCCGAACCTTCTAATATCCGAACCTTCTAATATCCGAACCTTCCAATATCCGAACCTTCTAATATCCGAACCTTTTAATATTCGAGCTTTCTAATATCCGAACCTTCTAATATCCGAACCTTCCAATATCCGAACCTTCTAATATCCGAACCTTCTAATATCCGAACCTTTTAATATTCGAGCTTTCTAATATCCGAACCTTCTAATATCCAAACTTCCTAATATCCGAACATTCCACCGTCCGAACGATGTACCATCCCAACGTTCTACTATCTAAATATTGTACCATTCGAACGTTCTACTATCCGAACATTCCACTATCCGACGTTCTAATGTCCAAAAGTTCTGATATCCAAACGTTCTAATATCCGAACGTTCTACTCTTCTAACACTCCACTATCCGAATGTTCTAATTTCCGAAAATTCTAATGTCCGAAAATTCTAATATCCGAACGTTCCACTATCCGAAAGTTCAAATGTCCGAAAGTTCTAATATCCGAACGTTCTAGAATCCCAATCGACAATTTTCTAAATAATACAGAAACATAGCTTTTTAGGTGCTCGACCAAAGTGGCGTTGACCATGAAGATTCCAAACTTTTCTCAGAAATAATGTTTTTACCTAAATGAATTATAAAACATGAATTGAAATGACGTTGATACACTTACAGACGACCTGTTCAGAAGTTTTTGACTCCCCAGTTCGTCGTGTACGTTATTCACCGCCGAGCGACAGAATGTGATCACGGTTAAACAATGCGGGTACCCGACGAACTTCATTAAACAGGGACAACAACTCTCCTTTTTCACGCGGAACTAGTTCATCGTCATAAATCGTAATAGACTCCGCCTTGCCCGGGCCCCTGGGTAAACACCATCGCGTAGAAAGTTGCGAAGTTCGCCGTCCAATTATTTCGTTAATGAAATCACCCGGATCAATTTGTCCTACACGGTGCTTTAACGGAGACAAAAAAGATGTGACCTGCGTGATCGTTATAGATCGTGGGACGTCTTTTCGTTTCTAACGATGACTAAGCGACCGGTCATAATTGATGAACCAGGAGGACCGTGGAAAACTTTATATAAATAATGAGAAATTATTTGAGCCTGCAAAAACGAGAAATCACCGTCCTGGAAAATTGAGGAAAAAATATTGTACTCGAAAGTCCCTTCCGCGCCGATTTTTTTGTGTTTATTTACCTGGTAGAGGTAGTCTGTAAGTATTGGATTTATAGCTTCGTTTCTGTGGAACCTTTTAAGACCTGAATTTTATTATTTAAAATTCAGAATTGGAGAATAATGGAATATTGGGTTGAATACAGTTTAATGTAGTAGTATATTTTAATATATATTTTAGTATACTTGAATATAATTTTTCATTAATTCGAAGATTCAATATGTGGATAATAATTTTAACAAGAACATGATTGTAATAAAAAGAGCTCCATTCTTTTGAATATTCTTCAGAAACAAATCATTTGCGTTATTTACACAAGTATTAATAGTTGATGGTTATTTCAATACATTTATCAGTTTATCGAAAATTTTATTCAAACAGTTATTAAATATTCATTTATCAAGAAACTTATTTAAATTCTTGCTATATATTCATTTAACAATTACTTCAATTACATATTTGTTACACATTTTTTATCAAAAATTTTATTCGAACCGTCATCTAGAAATATATATGTAAAAAAAGAGGTACGAAATTTCTTTTTCTCTGAAATCTCAAAACAATATTCGATATCAAACGTTTCACTGTCACTAGAAACTTTATTCGCGAAAATACAAAAAGCTATTATTGATCGAAGGTCCAGGTTTCAGCAAAAAAGAAATTCTATTTTTCGTCTGTGGAAGTGAACACTTGCTGGTCAAAAGCTCGTCGAACGAAAACACTGGTGCTAGAGGCACACGACAAGCTTTGTGCGCTCCGCCATCGGATGGCTCGATAAATTTTAAGAGCCATGACACAGCCTAACGTGGAGCTTCGTATCAACTCCTCAATACGGCATCTACACCGTCACGAACATTAATATCCCACGCTTTGAGAAGTTAATAGCCCGATATTCGACCCCAATCGTGCCACGTTTCTTTATGTATATACTCATCGGCATCCTACCCTCCCAACAACTATTCTCCATAATTAAAAATCATTACCTCGCTGAATCGAAAAGACAAATTATTGGAAAATGCCTCAAAAACCTCTACTTTGTGCACCCCGATACTTTCACAAAAACATTTCCATAAAATTTGACATTCCATTATTTTCAAACCTATCTCTAATCTGTAGATGTCCATGAAAACACAGATTCCTTTCGACCAGTCTATAGAAAATGGAATGGAAACGAAGATAAGGTTATAATTTTCTATAAAAAGTGGTGTCGTCAATCGTTTTCAATTAAACTTAAAATCGGGGAACCGACCTATCGTCATCAGAAGCATTTAACACATTCATCGCCGTGTCGGTCATCGGTGACCTACACAGAATTTTCCGCCCACATCACGCCGGTCACCGGTGACCGACACTGAACTTCTCGTTCTCACTGTGACGGTCGCCGGTGACCGACGGAGACTATTCCCTTCAATTCGCGTCGGTCGTCGGTGGGCGACGCTGAATTTTCCGTTCACAACGGGCCGGTCACCGGTGACCGACATGGCATTTTCCATTGGCGTCGTGTCGGTCACCGGTGACCGGCGTGGCATTTTCCATTGGCGTCGTGTCGGTCACCGGTGACCGACATTGCATTTTCCATTGGCGTCATGTCGGTCACCGGTAGCCGCCACTGCATTTTCCACTGACGTCATGTCGGTCACCGGTGACCGTCGTGGGATAAATGTTAAAATGTCAAATGATATAATCAGCCATACAATAATAAATCTCCAAAGTCTGTCAATTACGCAATAATAGATCTCCAGCTCGGCAGGGTTATTTTTATTTTGGGTGAATTAAAAATCGTGTCCAAATAGTTTAGGCTCGCGCGAAGGACGCCGTGGAAGAATTCAAAACGCGCCTCGATACTACTATCGCGGCCGTACTGTATGTGTATATGTGCCGAGACTGGCCTGGCTAGTCGAAAGCCCGACAAGTGCAGATTTCATAACATGACGCGCTTTGTGTACGCGCTTTCGAGCTCTCTCCGCCGTCCACTGCAGGTCTTCGAGGCATCGACAAGTCACGTCGAGGGGCGTCGCGATTTCTCTCTCGAGAAAGTGAGGGAAATTTCGATGGTCCTTTGCAACAAGTTTGCGCCTCTTATTACCCTTGGATCAGCTGATCTGGGGGATCAGGTATCGATCTAGGTCGAGATCTCGGGGATCCGTGGAGATTAACTGGCATTAGCCTTTCAAGAATTTAATATTTAAAGGAGCCTCGCGGTTTGACAGGACAACTTACGTCTTTGCTCGCGGACAGGCTTTCTCAACAGGTAGCCCGACGACTGTTTGATAACGTTCGAAGTTTAGGGATTGCGTTTCTTTGGTGTATTTCTTGAGGACGGATATTCTTTGGCGGATTTCCGACCCGGGCCATGTTCTTAGATGTAAGGAATCTAAATACCACCCGTTGGAAGGGTTATTTTCTATTTTGTTAATAATTTTTGTTGTTGGAACAGCATGAATGTGTAATTTGAAGGACGCAAAGGACATCGAATTTTCCCTGATCGGCAATGGAAATAATCATTTACCTATATCCCCCTCCCTTTCTTCATCTATCATGCCTCCGGATTAATCAGACCTTCGTCCTGAGTTCGTTTTATCCCATCCTCGTCTTCACACACCTGGCACACACATTTTTCTTTCCCTGCTTTCCGTGGCGCTGCTCTTTAGCGGTGATCAACGATCATTAATGCGAATCCTCGATCTCCAGGAGAGGATCATTAATAAAATTCTCGAGAAGTCGCTGAAGAAGCAGTAGACGACAAAAGTGTGATGACTGAAATCCTCTTCTGTTCGGTGTCTTCATGCTTATTAATACGCATCTCTTGTCATGGATATCGTAGCTTCCTTTGGACCATTTCACAATATCAATTGAATATTTCACTTGACGATACCAGCCCGATTCAGAGAATCCCTTTATCCTCGCCGGACACCTGTCCAGGTTCACAGTTTCCTCCCGAAGGCCACCACGTTTTCACCAATCACGCGACACCTTCCTTGGACACGTGTTCCCCGAAAATCTCGGCACGCAATATCCCCATCCCCTGCCGCGCGTAAATCAAGGGGTTCCGCCCCCACGAAAGACGCACACATACAGACACACACGCACACTTTTTTATATTACGTGTAACTGTCCGTGGGCTTGCGAAAAAAAAAATAGTATTCCGAGGATCGACGGCTCTGATTACCCGTAGCTCATGTAAAACGTGAATGGAGGGGTTGATGTTATTCCCCTTAATGCCACGGGGACGAGAAACCGACTGTCGAAAGGTGCGGCACACGCGATAGTTCCCCCGGCGGATGGGAAACTGGCAGCAATCTTAAATCCGCACTGCTCGGCCGCAATCACGCGCGACTGTCGACAAAGCCGTCGCGGTCACAACAAAACCTGCGGAAACGGGGGAACCACGAGGGGTGGCGGCGCCGCTACGCTCCCGTCGCAGCGACCTCCCGCAACGAGGCGGTGGACTGTGTCGTAACGTACATCGGCGAATAAGTTAAAATTTTTCATCTGGAATTGCGTAATTGTTCACTTGAATCGAAATCATTGCAGCTTTTTTATGCAAGCCTCGCTTCGATTCGGTTGCCCTCATTTCAGAGAAATTTATGAGGGGTTGATATTTTTTTAACACGACTCTATGATACCGAATGTAGAGTCAATCCTCCATTATCGACTGTGGAGATAAATCTATATTATCGACTGCACAGGTAATAAAAAAGTAGACTTCTGTATTACCGACTGTTGCCGATCGCGTTGTATAGAATCCTACATTATTGACTGCTAAAAGAAAACTGATACAGGGTTCTGCATTATCGACTACAGACATAGAAGGTATCGATTCCAGGAAGATCTTAGGAAAAAGATCGTTGTTACTCACAGTGTCCTCCAGACGTTTATAAACCACAGTGTAAAGTACATTATTCGTTATATATTGTACTACTGCAGAAAGATACACAGTAATTTGTTTCTGTTTCAGAGCAGTAGTTATACTGCAAATGTAGTGTAATACATAATGCTAAATGTCGCAAGAAATTTTTGTAGATAGATTCATTCAGGAAGTCGTTTTTGCGCGAGAAAAACGTGAGGAATGGTCACTTACCCGAGTGCTGGCCATTCTCCATCAGTGGTAGTGGTTGGGGCGGATGTACTCTTGTTAGGAAGACTCAAGCGTGGACCAATGCGGAGTGTCATTGGTCGACGTCTGCGTAACGTGTAATCTATAACAGACGATGAAAGGTCTCCGTAGATCCATACGACCCTACACCATCTCCAGAGATTAAGAAACGCTAGACCCTGCGTCAGGGCTGCAGTGGGGCGTAGAAATCAATTTGATAAGATTGCCAACCAGGGAGTGGAATGACGCCTCTGTATTCCGGGCTGAAATGTCCCAGAGGATTGGGTACACGTGGAATCAGAGTTTAACCGCGCGTTTCGTTTATTCATATTTATTTGCCCCCCTATACAGAGGCACGGTTTTCAATCAAATAATTGAATCACATGGATAAAAGGTTCGACTATACCAGCCGATGAACTTTGAGGCAAAATGATTAAATATCATGTTGCAATACTTTTAGTGCTTGACTGTGTGTGTATGAGTATTTGGATTGTTTGCTGAAAAAAGTGATTCCCAATGTGACTGAAAATACTAAATTGTTTAGTCTACTGTTCGATAGAATAAATGTAACCTCGGAGCTTTAAACTTTTGCAAATTAAATATTTTTTTAGAAAGTCTTAGAGAAAATAATTAATCCAATATACTGGTAGCAATTAATAGTACCGAAATGTGGTTCGAAAATACACTGAAGCCCTCCTTTAAATAGAATTAAATCGATGGTTTTCGGAGTGTATAATGTTCTGATGATGAATGCTTCTAATTCAGCGGGGAATCCAATTTAAATTCACCGGAATAAATTTAAGGACAGCCATCAAGCTGATAATAGGCTCGAGTATTGTTGATGTTACTTTGAATAAACCATTCAATACTGCGAGTAATTATATTCCATCCCACAGTTCGTACCAGCAAAAACAGTAATTATAACAATTCAAGGGGTAAAACGAACCCAAGATTTATTAATAACTTCGCTTAGAAAGGTAAGATAACGTGTTCAGAGAATTTCCAAAATTTCATACGCACAAACAAAAGATAAAATCATGATAATAAAATTACGTCACACTTTCTTTTTAGTTGTATTGCTAAACAATCTTTCTTAACTTTAAATTCCTCGGTATTTTAATATTTTAGATTTTAAATAAAAATTTGTTCAAGCTTTTCCAATACGTCATAGTGCTTTGAACCAAGTTATTACTGTCTATGAATAATCTTTTGTTGAACGACACTGACTCACCACTTCGGCGCTATACAAACATATTGCATGAAAGAAAATTGAATTTACCGTTTGCAGAGCAGAGAGAGTTCCGCCCATGAAAAACATGCGGGGACAAATACTGGGGGTGCTGGTTCGTCGGGGTCGGAGGGGTGGTTCGACTGCTGGGAACTGACATTGCCATCCAAGGCGGCGCAGCATCTTTGGCGATGTCGCCTTCAGCAGTCGGGGCGTGCACCTCGTTGGTCACCCTCACTTCTATTCCCACAGACTGAAAAACCCAAAAAGAAACATCCATTAATTTCATAAAACATCTCTGAATACCAAAAATACCAGTCATTTTTCAAACCTTTCTTATTAAAATTTTTATAATCTTCAATTGTTTTCATTAGATTCAGATGAAAAAAAAAATAAGTAAAAAATGTTGAATTAATTTTTTTGCTGGGTACTAAAAATTGTAATGATTCTACGAACTATTCTTTCTGAAATTTTTTAAGTATTCAATTGCTGATCCCTGTTACGATTGCGCTAAATTTTTATTGTATCATTAAATTCAGTATGAAAAAATCCGTAAAGAATGTTAAATTAATTTTTTTTGTACAGGACTGAAATCTTTTTAGAATCTATTTTATTTTTCCTGTATCCATCTATTAACTATAATAATGTTACTATCATAGTTAAAGAATTATATAAAATTATATAAATTATTATATTATTGTACTTAATTCAAATTTAAAAATATTGCAAAAAAAATGAATGTCCTTTGTATAATGTTAAAGGAAACGGGTCAGAGAACGGTGATAAGAAGTTCACCGTTGGTTTGTACAGCACGTGATAACGAAAGGTCGCTCCAGTTGTCGAGGCCTCTATCATTGATAGAAGCCCTTGGGGAGCCGCCTCATTCCGTATCATCGAGGATGTGATTCTTTGCTGGTTTGAGAAAATCATTCGCGTAAAAAAAAAGGTCAGGTGCTGGTATACGGCCAAGGCCTTCTTCTCTAGGTCTCTGCCAAGAAAGAAAGTCAGGCAAAGTGTCGTCTTTAAAGGTGCACACCTACACGAACAGTTTCTTGAACAATTTTCATGCCCCCTTGTCCGATAACTAGATTCACCGTGACATTAATAACCTTACGCCGCGGTTCTCTAAATAATTAAACGTTACGAGCACACGGTAGATTTTAATCTTGCCCTTTGTGTCTCGTCCCTTTGCTGTTTTTTTTTTCTTTCAACAGAACAAATTTACTTTGTTACAGTAAAACGGTTCTGGTATATAAAATTATCTAGAATACTTGAAAGGAACAATTTCCAGATGCTAGGAAACACTGAGAAAATACAAAAGAGAGAAAGTTAAGTAAATTAATTATTTATTAATAATTAACTTGACCCGCTCTTGCGCGGGCAGCTTAGTTTGCGAATTAAATTTTAGTTCGAAATGGAGGCTCTCGGCATGGCCAAGCCATGTACTGATTCCCATTAGTGGATAAATTATTTACACGTACATGAAGTAGAATAGTTCAGCTACATAAAGCAGAATGTTTTTTTTTTAAATACGGCTCCCATACGAGGCATAGTATGGTTTTCTTCTTTTCGTGACATCAACCAATTTAACCTGTGTATACATTCTTTTTACACAGACTTTGTTTTATATATATGGAGTTTATGAAGACAAGTAAAATATGTTGAATGGGAGATTTCCGTGTGAAGTTTCTTTTGCCAGGAAATCAAGTCCGTCCGGACGCACGTGCTTTGAGCACGACTGACTCCTGCGTCTGACCATCGCTTGATATTTCTACTTCTAACGTACACCAGTTCCCCTACGATTTTACCTAAGTTTCTCGGATTTTACTGAATCATAACTTTCAGTTTACATCAAATTATAGTGACAAATCATGAATACTCTCTATTTTTAGTACTTATGAACGTAAGTAGTAGTAGTAAATGGTTGCTCAGACAGAGAAGAAAAATTCATCACATATAAAGTTTCATCGAGATTTATTTAAGTTCGAGAATATTTTTATGCGCTGTCGGGATATAATTCGATAGGAACAGTAGAAACAATTTTCAAACCATCCATCGAATCCTTTCAACACCTGAAAGGGACGAAACGATGAATCACTTCCAATCGTTATCGAACCCGTCAAGTTCACGAAAATTGGATTTTATCGGCGACAAACTCTTCAAAAAAAAATCAGAAAAATCCGGGAATTCACTGGAATCCAATGGTCACGAGCATTCTCTGTTCGATTCGAATGTTTCCGGTTTTTTCCACCCACGCGGGGGAGGCGTATTGATTCCGTATGTTCAGTCAACAGGTGCGCTTACACTGGTCCTAGCTTTATGGCCACTTGAAAAAGCACCTCTTTTCATCTCTGGCCACTCGTACGTCACTAATATCATAGTTCCCTGACCGTGAATACATCAAATTAGATTCCACGGGACGCTGCTTGCACATTTTTGCGAAACAAAAACTCCCCTGAAAGGACTCGGTGGAACCAAATATGCTTGTGCAAAAGGTCTTCTTTTGACTCTAGACGTCGTTATTGCTAAGTGGACATTTTGTTTCATACTTCTACGTCAGTTCTTTAATTCTCTTGAAACAATAAATAAAATACAGAAAAAAAGTAGCTACAACTTTATATCCAACGTGCAGAATTTTGTTTTCCACAAAAACAGCTTTGGAAGAAACTCGACGATTACGTTTATAGGCCGCCACCATGTTTGGTCACGTGCTCACCGCGCGCCGCCATGTTTGATCACGTGTTCGTCGCGTAAATTCAAACTCGATTTTCTCAAACATGAGGCATCGAATAAAAAAGTGTCTTGTACGTCTTCGGTTTAGTTTTTAACGGGGAATATAATTTACCAGGAATTATACCGCAACTCGTGTTGTATTGAAACAAAATTTTATTATACAGAATCAGATATATTCACATTACGTGATCAATTTCTTCAAAATAATTTAAACGTCAGTCAACTTCATATTATGCGAGCATCATCGAAAAACGAAAACCCAAAATGATGATCATGGATGCATTGACGTCGAACACAGAATAAAGATAATGCGAAATATCGAACGAAAACGTGAAAAACGCGCGTAATATTCGATATCCCGGCCCAGCCCCTGATACCAAATAAAAGTAGCCCGTGTCGTTTCTGTTGCACACACGTTTGTTTATGGGCGACAAATATTTATCCCTGACACGAGGCCGGGACCTATTGTCCCGCAGGCCTCGAGCGTTAATTGCGTATCGATCGAGGCTAGGTCAGCCGGTTGTACTTTCTTCCGTCACTACGGGGGTTCCTGATCTCTTCCCCCGTGGCGAATCCTGATAACGACATGCTTATCGGCCCCCGGGCGCGCTTCATATTTATTCAACTAATCGCCGCCGAGATCCACGTGCGGGTGGTAGCCTTGGGCTGTTAGCATTTCGAACCGTGTTGTGCATCACGTGACGCAGCCCACGGACGTTCAAATGGACCCGTGTTTCCTGTCCACGAGAAATTCAAGGAAAATTATGAAGGAAATTACTCGGATCAGCTAGATTGTGACAGGAAAAGATCGACTTTCCTTAGGCGACGTATGGATCTTCATTGATGTTAGCCTTGGGCTGTTAGCATTTCGAACCGTGTTGTGCATCACGTGACGCAGCCCACGGACGTTCAAATGGACCCGTGTTTCCTGTCCACGAGAAATTCAAGGAAAATTATGAAGGAAATTACTCGGATCAGCTAGATTGTGACAGGAAAAGATCGACTTTCCTTAGGCGACGTATGGATCTTCATTGATGTTAGCCTTGGGCTGTTAGCATTTCGAACCGTGTTGTGCATCACGTGACGGAGTCCACGGACGTTCAAATGGACCAGTGTTTCCTTTCCACGAGAAATTCGAGGAAAATTATGAAGGAAATTACTCGGATCAGCTAGATTGTGACAGGAAAAGATCGACTTTCCTTAGGCGACGTATGGATCTTCATCGATGATAGCCTTGGTCTCGACCTTGTTAAGGGGATTGGTGGGTTATTGGGTGGAAATTAGACGGTAGGGTTTAATCAGACGAAAGAAAAACCCCTTGATGAAACGTGTCCCCGCAAGAACGTTCAAGTGGAGAGGGGGGGGGGTGGTCGTGAAATTAACCGGTGTCGACCATGCCCTCACAATTTCGGATAATTTATTCCACGCTCGGGGCTGTTTGTCGCCGGGTCGTCCTCTTGGGGCAGCGATTCCAATGTGTACCTGGTCCTGTCCGCAAAGGGAGAGAACTGGTGAATTAAGTTTCTGGTGGGATGCTGTAAGAAATGCTGGTTCTTGCGGTATGAAACAGTACGTATAGCCTTTGTTGTTAGAATTTTTCAGAATTCGTTTTAGCGTTCTTTCTTTTGGAAAGCATTCAAAGGATTTCTGAAACGTCAGGTCATCTTGTTTCTACAAGAAGAATTCAGAATTTTCATGTTGATCATGACATAGAATAGATAGATTCTTCTACTTAACCCTCGAATGATAAGGTCGTACTTAGTAAGGTGGGGTCGGATTTGACTCGTGCTTTTTTTTTACTATTTTTAGACGTGTGAAAAAAGTTATTATCTCGAACTTATAATAACTGAGTTATACAACATATAATAATATAATTATTAAGAGTTTACTAAATAATACAAAATATTTTAAAAGAAGGATTATAAAAATGTAATCAAGAATAGAGTGGGGATAGGACAAGAGGAACTATAATTGGGGTTGGATGGACCTTACCATTAGAGAGTTAAAAAATACAGGTAATCATCGATGAGTGTTCGAAGGCTACTCGGCAATTTCAGACGTCATCGTGGGAATGACGTTTGAATACTCAGTACCGAGGGGCCTTCGAACACTCAGCGATAATTTACTGTAATCGGTTCATAACAGCATAACTTTTTTATTGCAGTTAGCTTTAGTGTAAAATATTAGCTAGATCGTGATAATTAATTCTGCCTCTGCATTTCATATGCAATATTGTCTACGTTTTCAAATGTTTCATTACAGAAAACTTTTCAATGTACAATATTTACCGTTAAAGTATGGCTGTTAAATTTCGTTATATACACCTATAGGGCTGTCGAGAAGAGAGATACGCATAAAACGGGATGGCTGGTATCAGAGTTCCAATAGAGAATGGAACACTCTGATAAGGTAACAAGGATGTTTATGAAAGCAGATAAGTACACGCATACCCGGTAACTTTTCCTTTATAACGCCCCACCAGGAATCGATTTCGCCGGCGATATCACGCTGTCGAATATTCATAAACAAGCATCCAAAGACGTGGGTGGACGAGAACGATTTTTCTGCCCCTTTTTTAATGGTAAAAGAGAGTGCCTTGGAAATTGGCGAGCGTGTTCAAAGTAACGGTCGAGAGAGATATTTTAATTGCGATATTTCGCGTAGCAGCAATTACCAGGCGACGTGAAAATCGCCGCTGAGAAAATGGTGTGCCCATTCGTTCGTTTCGCCGGCTTTTGTCGAAGTATCGAGTCGAGGTAACGAAAGAAATGGGAAAAAAGAAACTTTAAACAAAGCTGAATTTTTTCTTTGCAATTGTCGATTGAAAGACGAGAGAAAGTCTATACAGTTTAATGGAGCAGCGGAACGTGTTATCGATCGCGAAAGCTTTGAAGAATAATGGTGGATATTGGGATGTATTGTATGAGAGATGCAAACGCGCCCTGAAGGATCAATACAGGCAGTATCGTGATCTTGGAATGTGTTATCGTCGGAACGAGGAATAAAAGACGAGATTTATCCCTTGGGAGTCTCAGTAATTTCGTTATCCTGGTGACTTTCCTTCCTTGGGAAGGAATCAGTTATAGAGGAAAGGACTATCAACAGGGAAGAGCTGAAGATCGCACAGTAGAATCTGTCACGATTTGTTGAAGTATAGAGACAGACAGGTTGATTGTATACATGGACATTCAGTACGTTTTTAATTAAATCACACGGTTGGTAGTATTGATATTAATGACTTAATAGTGTCAAAATTGTATAGTATTGAAGTATTAAATGTTAGGGGAAGATATCGAAGATCAGTGATATAGTAATTAATAACATAAGAGTATCAAGTATCAATGGGAAAGTATCAAAGCATTAATCATCAGCCACAGAATCCTCAACAGAAAAATGTCACATATCAGAAACAGTTATCAGTACCTCAGGAGTATAAAATATCAGTAGAAAAGTGTCTAATAACTCAATTATTGGTACTTCAACAGCATTAAACATCAACACCTTAGTCCGTAGTACCTAAGTACTATAAAGTACGAACAAAAGACTTATCAACTATTAAATGAGGTATCACACAACAATGATATCATCGAAGTACCCTAACCATCAAGATCCCCTGATCATCAAGGCACCGTAATTATCAAGGTACCCTAATCATCAAGGTACCCTAATCATAAAAGTACCCTAATCATCACGGTACTCTGATCATCAAGATTCTCCGATCATCAAGGTACCCGGAGCATCAAGGCACCCTAACGATCGAGGTACAGTAATTACCAAAGTACCCTAATCACCAGAGTACCTCAAACACCAGAGTACCCCAATCATCAAAGTCCACTATTCATCAGAGCACCCTTAATCATCAAGGTACCATAATTATCAAGGTACTATAATTATCAAGGTACCATAATTATCAAGGTACCATAATTATCCAGGTACCATAATCACCAATCTACCTTAATCATAAAGATCCCCTAATCATGAAGGTCCCCTAATCATCCAGGTACCCTAATCATCACGGTACCCTAATCATCAAGGTACTCTGATCGTCAAGATTCTCTGATCATCAAGATCCGCCGATCATCAAGGTACCCGGAGCATCAAGGCACCCTAACCATCGAGGTACAGTAATTACCAAAGTACCCTAATCACCAGAGTACCTCAAACACCAGAGTACCCCAATCATCAAAGTCCACTATTCATCAGAGCACCCTTAATCATCAAGGTACCATAATTATCAAGGTACCATAATTATCAAGGTACCATAATTATGAAGGTACCATAATTATCCAGGTACCATAATCACCAAGCTACCTTAATCATAAAGATCCCCTAATCATAAAGATCCCCTAATCATCCAGGTACCCTAATCATCACGGTACCCTAATCATCAAGGTACTCTGATCGTCAAGATTCTCTGATCATCAAGATCCGCCGATCATCAAGGTACCCGGAGCATCAAGGCACCCTAACCATCGAGGTACAGTAATTACCAAAGTACCCTAATCACCAGAGTACCTCAAACACCAGAGTACCCCAATCATCAAAGTCCACTATTCATCAGAGCACCCTTAATCATCAAGGTACCATAATTATCAAGGTACTATAATTATCAAGGTACCATAATTATCAAGGTACCATAATTATGAAGGTACCATAATTATCCAGGTACCATAATCACCAATCTACCTTAATCATAAAGATCCCCTAATCATAAAGATCCCCTAATCATCCAGGTATCCCAATCATCAAAGTACCACAATCGTTAATTCCCCCAACAATCCTCAACTTCCAAAGAACAGAATCATCATCCAAGTTCAGCCTATCTAAGAAGAAAAAACTCACGAATCCTCCTATGTTTCCTTCGTCCTGAATCAATTCGACTGGACCGTCCGAGCAACCGTCTGCTAATGAAAATTTCATTAATCCCAAGTAGAGTGGTCTGATCTATCATTGCCCCGGGCAAAAACCACTAACACAGCCAGTTCAGCCCTACGACGACAAACATCCAAAGATCGCGCAACAGCGTGGTGCGGTTTGATCGTGGCGAGTTTCAAAAGGACACACCAGAACCCTAATATCCGGCCTCGCAGGAGAGAGCACGTCCCCGGGCCGTCTACGAAGACAAATTGAGCCGTGTGTACGCCTGACAGAATTCCGTATCAGCGACCCTGACATCCCGTTGCTTGGTGGAAATAGAATTGGCCGACGTTCAGAAATCGAGCACCGTACAAGACGACCGATAAATATGATTCTTCGGGATCATCGTTCGCCGCTGGCTCTTCGAACAGGATACTAGACACGAGATTAATGTTTAATCAAAATCGTCGAAAACATTCACGGTCAATATTAAAAAAGCAAGAGAAACTTTGGGCAAATACTCCAGTGTGTGCAACTGAACTGTTTACTAAAAGGAAATAGTTTTTTCATTCGTGATATGGCTTTTTATAAACTTTTTTAATCCCTTCTGTACAATGTAAAAACATTGTCTTTCGGTTCATTTATTAATTTAGAATGAATCTTGGTTGGAGAGTAGAAACTTAGAAATCGATTTTTTTGATAATGAATAACATCATTCCATGTTTTTTCATATATTTTTTTTTATTATACCATGGTTCTTGATAGACCCCAGATGGATGAAAAATGTCCTTTCAGGATATACACCTTTTGAAGTAGATCTTTTCAAAAATGAAGCTTCATACGAAAAAATTGTGTTCCAAAATTCTATTCTAAAGTTTTTTCCTATTTTTTTTATTGTGAAAACATTTTTATTTGAAAATTTTTTACTCGAAAACTGTTTATACAAAAATTTTTTACTTATTGTTTTTTGTACCGTGGCTTTTGATAGGGTCTATATGGATGGAATAATATCGGTTGAGGGTAGGGACAAAAAGTTTGTCAATAAAGTGATCCGTGCCCGGAGGGGCCGGGGCTTCTTCGTAAAATGGTGCGAAAAGAAAGGATCGGTTCACCTTATCGTGCTATCTCGCGACGAAGTTTATGTTGTCTTATCCAAAACCTATTTTATCGGGCGTACATCGTGGATTTCATATTTTATAGAGGGTTGGAACGCTGGCGGCTACGCTGAAAACCAGCCAGACAAATCGCCTGTATAAAGAGACCGCGAACGATTTTTATGGGAAATCGATCCATTGCATTCGAAATCGCACGGTGACAGCGTGTTTCGAATAATTTTCAATTACTTACAGTTTCTGGTCGAGAGAATACGGCAGAAAATATATCACGTGATATTATACATCGCAAATGTACACTGCATATGAAAGTACATTAAATGTCAACTGGTAAAAATACGTTGATTAAATTAAAATCCTAGATTAAATCTAAATCGAAAGTTTGGATTTTACATTTAATATTTAATATTCTTCGGAATCAAATTTAATAGACCTTCCATTGATAAAATGAATTTCAAATAATATTATAATAAAATATATTTTTCCTAATTTAGATATTGAAAAATATTATCCAATTGATGTTTAAATACAGTTGTTTTTAAGTTTTTAATGATATAATTAATTAAATAATTATTATATATGAAAAACTGTATAATTTTTTATTATACAATATACCAATGCAATTCAAATGTAAAATGGAATATATTAAGATATTCTTATATACATATACAGGGTGAGTCAATAAGAACTACCATCTAAAATAACTCATTACATATTAGTTGTATCAGAAAATGTTTTAATGAATTATGTAGCATTTTAAGGGATGCATCGAATGGATACAATTACATTTTGTTATATCTTATTTCTTTTGAAATATCAAGGTGACCTTGAATTATTCCAAGGTCAATGCATCTTTTTTTTAATATCATCATGCTACATGTCGTTGAATTTAACCTTCTATTGGCAACAGCGTGTTATTAATAAAAGAACCTTAATTATGTTATTTTCTCAAGTCTGGGACTCTTAATCAGATTCTAAGTTCGATCCTGAAATCCTTTTCAAGAATATGACGTGCACTTTGCCAAGAACTGTCTCGTGTGATTGAACTTAATTAACTGTTTTCCCCCGGTGTCAGAATCAAATTCAATGGAATTGTGCCTACGAACGCAAAGACAAAGACCCACGCTAATTACGATTCATCCGTGGTTGAGGAGAGATTTAATTAGGTCTCACTGTTAATGAAACACGTGGTTTATCGTAGTGAACAATCTAGGGGATCAGAATACGGGCAGAATTTCTCGAGTTCAGTTGCTATATAATTATTAATTCACCCCCGTCGTGTCGCAATAGCAACCTATCTCGATTCACATGTAAATGTAACACCTATGATTTTGTGTTATCGCTGCAATAGCAAGATTACCTTTAATTACTTGCACCTTCATAGTCAACAGGTGTGATGTATATTTTGGTGATATTAAGTGCAAAGAATAAAAAGGTAATTAATCAGAAGATGATTTACGAATTGTGGATCTATGGATTAATATTCATGGAAAAATAATTTTCATTGAACAATATTTATTCGGAAGTATGGAAAATAAAGAAGCAATTAATTAATCGACAATTTGGGAGTCGTGGTCCGATGGATCCAAACCCATGAAAAAATAATTATCCCAAAAAATTGGGAGTAATTAAAGAACAATTTAGGAAATAAATTTCATGCTAAAATAATTATTTATTCAAATTAACTCTAGGGAAATAGAACATTGTATACACATTCTAAATAATTCTTGTAAAGTCTGTATACCATTTTACCAATTACCATTTTACCAATTACCATTTTACCAATTACCATTTTACCAATTACCATTTTACCAATTACCATTTTACCAATTACCATGTTACCAATTACCATTTTACCAATTACCATTTTACCAATTACCATTTTACTAATTACCATTTTTCCGATTACCATTTTACCGATTACCATTTTACCAATTACCATTATTATTCTTACAGAAACATGACCTTAAAGATATTTGTTATTACAATTACATGCAATATTTCATCAATTACCAACTATTGTGCAACTTTTATCGATTAAAATCGTGATGCAGTGGTACCAAGTCGCATTCAGTTGAAATACTAATTCAATTAGTGGGCTAACTTCAATCTTTCCAATGGACAAGCGTGTCCTTCTTAAAAGCTTACATTTCATTCGAGTCATGGTTATACGGAACAAAAGGCAGCCCACTGGCCGACCATTTTAGCGCTGGTAGAGAGAAAATGTGTATCATCGTTGTTAACGGAAGAATGAAAGGCCACAAAGAATAAAATAAAACGGGAGAGGGACAGATGCACTTTAACGTTGTCGCAATGTGGCGTGGTCATTCGTATCAGCGATGTATAGTCGCCACCAAAAGTGAGTTAACGACCAACCGTATTTAACACGTTACCTAACAGTTGCTATTTACTAGGTTTTAGTAGATCCAAAGATCAACGGCCAAGAAATATTATTAAACAATTCAATCACAGTAGCGAAATCTATTAGTGGAAAATAGCAAGAACTCTAATCGAATTACGTGACAACGTCGATTATAATGAAACTTATATGGGAGATAGTTCCCGAAAAAATAATTTCTCACGTATGTTTTTTATCGGCTATCGCCCATATTAAAGGGGTGATAACATTCCCGAAGTTAGGAGGATGAAAACATATTTTTTTTTTATATCTCGAAAACTAGAGGGAGTAGGGAAAAATTGATTTTGTTTAAATAGTGTGTTTTTGAGTGGGGAGTTTAGGCACGTAAGAAAATTTAAGAAAATAATATATTATAAACTTGAATTTTTTGCTTAATTTTTTATGTGACTAAATTCCTCATTCAAAAATACATTATTTAAAGAAAAAAACAACCTTTTCCTACTTCCTGCTAATTTTCGAGATATTCCAAAAAATATATTTTCATCCCTAAACTTTTTTTTATCACCCTCTTAAAATGACCCACGGCCGATAAAAAAAATACACGTCAAATATTCTTTGGAGAACTATCTAGTGTCAGAGATTCGATTTCTGGTCTTTTAAATAAAGTATAAAGGTTGAAAAAAGCGCCGTCGTATTCGTGATGTTTATATTCGCGAGACAGATGTGCAGAATCGCGGAAGACTGGGTTCGGTGTGGTTTGATTGCCGGGGAAAATGCGGCTCGAGATGAAAAGCCGCAAAGTTGCCCGTGAAATGAAAGAATCGTGCATTCGTACGTGTTGCGAAATGTATCATGGGAATTGAACGGCAGCAAGGAAACGCGTAGAAATTTCCCGTGTTTTTCATTTTCGTTCGATTCGAAAGAATTGCGCAAACTGCTCCAAACCTTCTGACACATTACAAATTCTTGTTGGACTTAAAATATTCCCCTTTTTCAAAATTTCCCTCCTTTTTAAATTTCATTGTTTGACCGTATTCAAATTGAAATCCTCTTTCATTTTCATTTGATTCGAAAGAATTGCGCAAACTGCTCCAAACCTTCTGACAGTTTTCGAATTCTTTTTGAACTCAAAATATTCTTTTTCAAAGTTCCTTTCTCTTTTCAGATTTCATTGTTTGGCCTTGCTCAAATTGAAACCTATGTTTCATTTACAAACAATTTGTTCCACTAACTCTGATGTTCCTATGACCGGGTCAACAGTAACCCGTCGATGAACAAATTCACTGAAATTCGACATCAGAAAAGTGTAAATAAATTATTTTACATATCGTATCGTTACTGTCGCGTGAAACACTGTTTAATTATAGCACGAAACAATCTTGAGGAACATGACGGAAACAGAGAACGGAAAATGTTTTCGACGTAATCAACGTGATTAAAGGAACTCTGGGAACAGTAACTACACCTAAAATACGGTACAAAGGGGATTGTTAAAATAAATTAATTACAACTCATGTGGTCTGAATGGTGTCTTAATTAAATCAACAAGCACTGATCATTAGTGGGATTAACGAAATATTTTTGAGGTTATGTTTCTGTAATAATAATAATAATGGTGTATATGAAATTTTTGGTTCTTCCTTCGGGAATTAATTTGTGAAGACTTCGATAAAAAAAACCGCGACAGTTTGATCTTTATGCTTTTTTATAATTTAGAGAGATTCTTTTTCGTAAAAACTGTATTGATGTACGTGGGCGGAAGCACAGTTGCGAAAGTTGTCGATGAAAACCCGAGCACCGAGTTAATGGTTTACGGTAAGAGCGACATTATCTTTATGTGAGACATAAAGCATGATGGGGAGTCAGTTTATGGTCGTTGCAGGAATCAGATGGAGAAAGTACTCTTAATTATAGCCTGTATTAGTAACTGAGCTTCTAGAATCTATCGTTGAGTCCCTTTTTAGAGGTTAGGGCTTAGAAGACATCGGAGACCTCAAACATTGCCTAGAAAGTTAATGAAAATTAATTACTGTTTATTTGTCATTTACTCTTCGTAGAATAAAAATAATTTAATGAAAATATCAGAAGTAAAAAATTCAGGTTGTATAACATCCATTTTGCTGCAGCTTCGTAGGCAATATTAACTTTAGCAGGTTTCAAATATTTTCAACTATTTAAAAAAAGTAAAGTGTACTTTCTCTTTATTTATAGTTTTCTAAATAAAATTTTCTCTACAGTGACTGTGTTCGTAACAGGTGGTAATCTGGTATTTTCTTAACAAGATAATGATACAATTTAAGTTCAAAGTGTTTTTCTGCTCTTTTCCTTAATAAAAATGGCGCCCGACGTTAGAGACTAATTAGGACAAAATGTTTTAGTTTTCTTAGGAAAAAGATATCGAATTTAATAAAAGGTAATTAATTATTATCTGTTATATATAATAATTCGACTACTTTTGTTTTATTTATAAACTTAATAGCATGATAGAAGAACGGCTTATAACAGTATTTACAATAAGATAAACTTGGAAATCATCCATGATCCCTTAAGAAAACTTTCCAGGTCGAAATCTTTCGAACAAGAGGATAACTTTCGTAAGCCAAGCCATGTAATAATAACCGGTAGCACCCTATCGAACCCAATTTCCGCGAGATCTATACCAGTTTACGATAAACTCAACCGTGGAATTTCAATTAAAGAGTTTCTGAGCTGCGCACGCGTCGACTTTGATCACGTTACTGTTAAATGTTGCCATTCCCGATGAACAGACCTGAAAAACGATAAACGCGAACACTACTTTCTTAATCGTTTATTTCTACGTGATATAATTACGTCGTGAAAATTTTTTATTTCACGTGTAGTTATTATTTCGCCACGCTCTGTTGCTTAGACGCTCCTTTTTTCTATTTATAGGTACAGTAATGTTTTTAAAAGTAGAATAAAATCATGCTCTATTATATCCTTAAACATGAAACTTCACATTTTGAAGTCATTTTTCTGAAACTGTTGATCAAATTTTTCCTATACTTTCTTTATTTCTATCTAATATATACATATATATATTTAAAAAAAAATATTTTTATAAACTGCAAATTTTAAGGATATGGAATAACGGAAACAGTGTACACAGGTATCTGACGACATCGTTGAACGTCCAATGAAATGCAATCAGTTGTACTCGGCAAATATTTGATCAATTTTTCGACGAATATTTCTATATGTGAATTTATTGAACTCTTTTTTTTGTTCGCTGTTCTTTCCCAAAATTTTTTCATTTTCTACGCATGATTCCACGCAAAACATCCCGATTTCGTCAATTTCACTTCAACAAGAACAGTTCACGGTTTCAAAAGTGTCCTGTCTAATCCTGCTTCAATGTATTTTAACAAAAAATAAACAATAACTAACAATATTGCACAAATACAATATAAGGCTGGTAGACCAGAGTGTAAGCGAGAACTTTTGAAAGTTTTCATGTCAGGTGTCTATTTCTATTTATTTAACCCCAGTGTTCCTATGGCCGGGTCACCAGTGACCCGTCGAAGAACACAATCATTGAACTCTCTAATCTGCAATCATGCGAATTTTGCTGGAAATAAAATATTTTTATGAGTCACGATTGACCCTGTCATCGTGTCCACCGTTCCAGATTCGTTAAAAATTCGTCAGATTTTCCTCCAGATTAAAAGTACAATACGCAGAGCGAGCAGCCAGTCTCGAGTGGCGCAAAGAACACTAGAATTCGCGTGTACAAAGGGCGTGCTCGCCCTTTATTCCATGGGATTCCCTTTATTCCACGATCATTGTAATTGCGACTAATCGAGTCACCGTCGAACTCGACTCCCGCCCTTGACTCTTTTCCCTTTGACGCCCACTGGTCCCGATGATCATTGCTCTACGATTCTGTATAATTTCACCACATGGAATCAGAATTCTACGGAACACAGCGGCCAAACGATATCTCTGCATGGGAGCACAAGTGAGACTCTACATGACTTAGCGTTCAGTCGAGATTTTGGGAAACAAAGAAGCAGATTAACGGAATTCTGGGTTAGATGACACCTGAGAGTTTACTTGAGGGGGAGGAACTTTGAGGTAGATGAGGTAGGTGTCAATGATAGAGGTCCAAAATGTGAGCTATCCCTATGTGGGCAATTAAGGGTCTAGACAATTAGAAGTCTACGCAAGTTTTGTCGGGAGAAGTGAATTTCTAAGCAATTTGGGTTGGGGCTGAGCATCAAGGACTATTTAACAATTTACAGTAAACATTTTGGGGGAAATGTCAGTCTCCAATAGGTATTGGGATCTTGAAGCAATTATTATTGAATAATATAGTATTAACATAGGAAAATTGTACTATTGTATAACAAACTATTAGTATTGAATGGACAGATGTAAAACAAGAAAGTAGATATTGAATACAGTTTGAGCATTAATACTCTCTCATATTATCCACAATAAACAATAGGGGTATTAAATGTCTTTACGTCGATCAATGCAAGTGGCATTGCAATTCTGGTTAATTAAACTGTAACGGACAGAAATCTTAACAACTGCATAGTAGGTCATCCAAACGCCAAACAATCCAACAACAGACTCTCGAAATTCCAAGCACTTCGATCGTCAATAATCTGCATCACGTGGGAGCAGAGAAGTGGCCTCGAGTCGATCTTCAGAGGATCAGGAAAATAGGATTTTCTCAAGAAAAGCTTTCACGATCTGTCCTTCTAATATCAAGTTAACGCGGCCACTACCACCACGGTGTTTTAATTATGAAACCTTAGAATCAGATATTGAGAAAATAACAAATTGGCCTGAAGTTTGTGAAACTCCATCAGATTCACAAAACATGAACATTGTAGATCTTGAATTAGGTACTTCACAGTTTCCTTTAAACAATGCTCACATATATTGATGTACGTACTTTTCCACTTTATTTAACAAAAGAAAGCAGCAAACATTTTTCATAAAAAATGAAATAAAAAATCTGGTAGGATAATCAAAGCGTTAATAAATTGGTAGGATTCACCAAGCACGTCCTAATACCTCTAAAAATGAAACCAATCTGCATAAAATAATGGCTTTTTCTTTCCAAACACAGTATATTGCAATATCTCGAAACTTTTAACATCGTTCAAAAACTTTTTTATCAAAAAGCAACACTTGATTTCGTCAGAATTTAACATTCCGCTAGATTCAAGCACTGTTTCCTCTTCAAATATCATTCCAACGGGAATGAAGCGTTTGCAAACGAAAAGCGTGGATTAAAATTACAGCCTGTTGCAGAGAAAGGGGACGGGTGGGGTAAACAAAGTTATGGTGCCCGCCTCGTGGTCGATACTGGCAGTTTAAGGCCGCCGTTTGAGACAGTTTCCGGCGGAAGTTTCCGTGGAGCACACATAATGTCCTGCGCGTGTAATGGAACTGATGCTTTCCGTGGGCAGGCGGTATCGGTGCTTTATTACGTGATAGCGCGACAGCGCACTTATTTTCATCCGACGTTACCCATTAGTTGAGAATCTAATTACAGGGAACACGGTGTCTCACGTAAACTTGGCTGGATATGATGGTCCATCGATGCGTTGCTTCATTTTCAGCTAGGTGGTCCATCAAGACTGCAGAGAAATATCGTGCAAAGTACGTCAAGTTGATTGGAAGTACTGATTGGACGAAGTTGTACGGTTTAGTGCTGTGGAATTGGAGCTTAAATCTAGGTTGGGTCCAGGTTTGCTAAATCAGGACAGCTGGAATATCTTGTGAAAGATGTCAATTGGATACTGTTTAGGGTACTGATTGGGCTAGGTTTATAGTTCACTACTGTCGAATTGGAGCTTAAATCTAGGTTAGGTCTAGGTTTGCTGGATAGTCCATCAGAACTGCAGGAATATCTTGCGAAAGATGTCAATTGGATACTGTTTAGGGTACTGATTGGGCTAGGTTTATAGTTCACTACTTGGAACTTAAATCTAGGTTAGGTCTAGGTTTGTTA
>NW_015374245.1:51789-79642 GCF_001272555.1 Dufourea novaeangliae | reverse complement strand
AGCAGGAATATCATGTGAAAGATGTTAATTTAATCATTTTCGAGGTACTGATTCGGCTAGGTTGTACAGTTCACTACTGTCGAATTGGAGCTAAAATCTAGGTTAGGTCTAAGTTTGCTAGAGAGTCCATTACGACAACAGGAATGTCATGTGAAAGATGACAATTTGATACTCTTTAGTGTAGTGATCGGGCTAGGTTGTACAGTTGACTATATGTGGAATTTGATCTTAAATCTAGGTTTGTTAGATAATCCATCGGGGCAACAGGAATATCATGTGAAAGATGTTAATTTGATACTCTTTAGGGGTACTGATGTTAGGGTACTGACTAGGCAATGTTGTATAATTTGATGCTGACAAATTCGATTTTAGATTCTTAAACTACCTAGCAGGTGTAGACCTAACTTACTAGGTCTAGGCATGACAGATAGTCCATCAAGATAGCAGGAATATTATGTGAAAGGCGATAATTTGATAGTTTTTGGGAACATTGATTGGACAAGGTTGTATAGTTCAATGCTGTCGAAATAAAAAGAGGTTAGGGTCTAAATTTAATAAGTATTTGGTGATAGTGTACGATGTCAATCTGATACTTTTTGATGGTACCCAAAAGGAAGCCTACGTATAGCTTAGATCCTAGTTTACTAGTGTAATTGAAGTGTAGTGTCCGTCTATGTATTTATTGTGTTTATTGATCAATATCACAGAGTGGCAATGGGACACGTAGCATCCAAGATAGTATACCATTAAATTTGTAGGACATGGGACACACAACTAGTCCAATGTATTTCGAGATGGAATAATTACACAGGAAAACCGTCAGGAATATTCAAAGGAGTTCACGGAGCATAGGATAGCCATTTGAACCGAAAATGAAGATTCTCGCGTAACAGTCTGTAATATGTCTCAGAGATGCTCTACAATTACACAGAATAATATATCCGAAACAGAGTACTTTTAATGACGTCCTTTGTCATCCAACGTAATAGAAAAGTCTAACTAAATTTCAACACAAAATTCTGATTTAATTCTACACTTAAACATTTACACATATACAGGGTGAACCACGAATCGTGATCAGTAGAAATTACTGTTAGTAGCAGTCCGATCGAAAATGTTTTTATCAGGTATAACATGGTTTCAAGAGAGCTTTAACATGATTATAGCAACTTTTTTTTTCATGATTTTTCAAGGTCACTTTCAATTTTCTTTCAAAACTTCAATTAAAAAAAAAAGTAACACATCTTATGTTATGATACTTACCGAATTCGTCTTGAAATCCTCTAACAGATGGGCGTAAAAGAATTATAGGTGTATTGGCAATAAATTGAAGGTGACCTTGAAAGATCATGAAAAAAAAAGAGTTGTCAAAAAATTTGCTATAATCACGTTAAAGCTCTCTTGAAACCATGCTATACCTGACAAAAACATTTTCAATCGGACTGCTAATAACAGAGTCATCTGCTAATAACAGTATAGCTGTATTAAAGTCGTGTTATCATTAGTATAAATTTGAAATTTGTTAAATTTGAAAATTTGAATGAACGACACCATAAGAGTCCAAAGGGACCTCTGTACCGCCAACAAAACCGTCAATATCCCGTGGCTTGATGGCTTTGCCACCCAGTTCCATTGCGTTCGCGCTGAAAACATGTTGCCATTCGCGAAAAAAAAAACGCGGTTCGTTCAAAGAGAACGAGAAAACTTTCGCCCGCTCGAGCAACAGATTGTTCCCCGAGTTGAAGGGTTCTCCGTCGGGGTGGAGGGGCAGTTAAAAGGGAGCAACACAAAACGCACAAACCTAGTGAAGAGGGAAGGGGAAGAGAGTGGGGAGGGGGAAGGCCAGTCGACTGGCGTGTAATAAGAAAAAGCGATCGATCGATCGCGAAGGCTATTTTCCGGGTTGTCTCGACAAAAAGTCGTCACTACCATTTCCTTCCAACGGCAACTTTTGTTTTTTTTTTGTTGTTTAGTCCCCGTTTAAAAATAACAACCGGCCCGCAACGAAGACGAGCCACGCGAGTCTCTCCTAGATAACGATGATAATCCAGTGAAAATGGATGCGCCCTGCTACCCGTGGAAAAGTTTCAACGAGCGAGAAATGAATTTTCGAGGGCGTCATCGGGCTCCCAGAATTATCCGGGAGTTTTCGACGGCGTAGATAATTCACTCTGAAATGTTTCGCAGTTTAATCGGACCGCATTACGAACGACGTCGAACATCTATGTTGTAATCCGCTTTCAGAGCGAAGACCACCCTTTGTACGGACCCGTTAATTTCAAACATTTATAGAAAAGCTGCTATAATTTCCCCATTGAATTCGATAGGACGCTGGGTAACACTAGGTTTACGGGACGCGTCATTTCGACGCATTTCGAATGCTTTCTAACCTCGAAATTCTCTATGTGGTATACCTATCTCTATAGCTATGCATTAATTTCAGAGATCATAAATTGTGTATTACATAAAACAAGTTGTTTTTTAAAGAAAATCTGCGGGTTCGTTGATGCGTGCCGTGGAGATACCTACACGATAAGTGCCCGTAAACCTAGTATTAATCCCAAAATCGCAAGGGTCCGAATAGGATATTGATAGGCTAAGTTTAGCGTATACACCAAACGTCAAAACCTGTGTGGATAGCACGTCAGCAAATGGGTTTCCTCTTGTAGGAGCTCGTGAATTACGGTATCCAAGTCTCGACATCAAAGAGATAGCGTTGATTCACACACACACACACACATACGAGTTACTTACATGCTGCATCGGATAAGCGGCGCTACCGACGAACAGGTCCCATGCCCAGGCGAAGATTCGCGCGCAAATGTGCATCGACGTCACCGCCACCGTGTCGAATGGTACACCGCCCAGCGTCTCTAGGACACCAAGACCACCCTATGGTGACGCGATTCTACCGTCAGAATCACGATTACATCTCATCTCCCGTCACCCGACACGACAGGATCCTCTAATTTGTGCACCGAGGGTGTTCGATCATGTTTTCCCGCCATCTGGGCTACATCACTCCGAGAACAGTTCTAATCTTCCTTCTTCTTAAGGCCTGGGTCCTTTCAGGTCATTGATAAGATTTTTTTCAAAGAAACGTATCAATTTCGATATTCCCCCAGACGACCCCCAATTGGATCGTTCGTTCGGGTCCCTATTGCTTTGGGGCTATAGAAAATCTCGACACCCGATTCATCAAGCGCTAATGTTCCTTAGGGGGACGCACAAGGCGATGAAGTTTGATCAATCAATAGAATTTTCCTACCCGTTCGATCTTCTTCAAACCGACGCGATGAGCCTGACTCTGGAAACCTCTGCCACCCAGAGGTAGCAGGCTCTGCTGCCAGGCTAGGGCCTGGCCGCGTCCAATCACTCGAACCGTCTACATCTGTTGGATATGAAACATCGAATCACTGGCCTGAAATACACTGTCGGATCTAGGATCTTCTATAACCGTCATGTCAGTTTTTAGCTTTTGGTACTAGCTCAAGGCTCGCCTTTGATTATACAACACAGGGTGCAATTCATCGATATGCTGCGAATGTCAGCGGCGTTTATTCAATCGCGATTCTGTCAGAACGTCACTCAACCACGCTTGGAAGAAAACGATCGAACGTTCGACTGGCAGACGAGTAATTGCATTCCCATTACGGCGAGGAAAGATAACCACCCATACCCTAACCGGGGCTCGAACTGTTGTACACTGTTTAGGTTTCCGTGGCCGGTGTGCTACACGCGACGAGCTACTTGTTGATCGACACTGGGGTCCACGAGCATCACCACCACACAAGCGTTCCACCTAAAACATCACACGAAGGCGTTAAGTCTCTTGTCTAGGTGGGCCAACGATTTATCACGTGAATAATCCGGTGATCGAGGGGTATCGATATCGATGTATGTTGGGGATACGAACTTTTTTAGGGGTCTATGAAGTGATCACTGTGACCAGGGGATTGACAAATGATTCTATGTGTCGGACACTGATTCTTCGGTACACAGGTGATTTATCAGGTGTAATGCGTGGTGTGTAAATACGTGTTAAGAAAGAATGTTTTCCGGAACACTCCACGGAACGCTCCCGTCTGAGGGACTGAGCGACACTGACGGACGAAATGCGCGCGTGCCGCTTGGGAACACATAGGGGACGCGGAACGCATGTCAAAATGTGTCTACGGGAAAAGTACACAGCCCTTACCGAGTGGACCCGCTTAACAAGTGGTGTAAATTGAAATAAAATATTGGATTACTGCCGGGGTGGCTGGGAAGACGAGATGCGGAGACGATTTTGCGAAAGAAAATTAAATTGAGGAACTCTGAATTAAACATGTAAAGTTGCGGTTAGTACAGTTTAAATACAAACTAAATTATGAGTAAAAGCATAAAAACCTATACACAAAAATCTAATTTGTCTGCAAATGATTAATAAGAAGAAATTAAAAGAGTGCAGCCAATTTTATAGATGTGATAAAATAGATGAGAGAGGAATTTAGCATTCTGGTATTAAAAATTGTTAGATATACGATCAAAATTTCATACAATAAATACTGTATAAATAAATTAAACTATTGTTAATCGAATAATAGATTCATTAATAGACGCAGTAACATAACATTTCATGTTTTGCAGAATCAGAGGCAATAAGTATTATTTGTTAAATTTTCTCGCTATAATATCTTCTCTAGTTCGTGTCGCCATCATCTGTTAAATTAAGAATGAAAATCCTTAAGATATACATATTGTAATTTTTGGATTTTTCACTGCAATATATGCTCAAACATCTGTGTTAAATAATATTATTGTTATACTAATTACTTACACTTATAAATTCCTCGAAATAGTATTTTAAATTTGAAAGCTAACTTATGCGAAACGTTCTGATTTTGAATCTGTAACGGTTTCACAGATGGTGGTTCAATGGATTTCTAGTGTGGCGCCATAGTGTTAAAGGGTTATCGACTGATGGTAAACTTGTTACCGAAAATACCGTTACCAGAAATTGTCACTCGCATTAAATGTGTTTTATCATAGAAACGTATATTTTTTAACACAAAGCTTCTGTCGGATACTGTTGCAATTAAATTTATCTCTTGATTATTATCAATCAAGTCAAGGGAAAATTACTGTAATCTACAAACTCACTGAATAATCAATGAACCCTGCCAGTAATTCATTAAATGCTCGTAAATATTTTGATGTTCAATATATTGATATATTTAAATACCATAATACAAATTGAAATTATTTGTTTATTGTCCAACGGATCGGCTGACATTCGGCAACCTTATTTTGCCTCTTTTTTTTTTTGACTACATAGTGCTATCTAACAAAGACGGAGCAGTCCCCTTCGTATCAAACAGCTGATTGTTAAATCGAAATTCTGTGAAACAAACACAAAGCACGGTTATCTGAGAGACACGCTGTACCTTGCAAGTATTGACAAGTGCCTGTAACTTATATTCGTTTATTTTGAATTTAAACAATGTTACGTTTTCATAAACTTTTCGAAAAAGGAAAGTGTTCTGTGATTGGAATGGTACATGTTGCTGCATTACCTGGTACAGAATTTTTATTAATTTTTGTTGATTGATCAAAATTTTGCACTACTTAAAAATTTGCTAGTGCCTAGATTATTGTGTTGTGTTACATTGTTCTGCAAAAACAAAACATTACGAAAATTACTGAATGCTAGTTTTATCACTGTTGGTTTTTAAGTGCCAATACAATGGTGTATCTCTGCTCCTGATATAGATGAAAATATCTGTTGTAAATAATGTTCTTTTGAAAACAGCATATTTTTCACATTGTTAATCAATGAAGTAACAGTATCTAAAAAGAGTTTACTTGAGAAGCACATTCTTTTGTGAAAGTATTTAATGAGTTATGAAGCTAGTGATTTCAATTAATGTATTTCAGGCACACCTCTATACAGTCATAATACAAAAAAGATTATAGATGATGCAGTCAGAGATGCTGCAATATACAGAGATTACAATGTTGTAAGTTTTATTGTAAAATATATAAAGTATACCTAACCCTGTAACAGAGAAACCTATTTTACTTTATTTTGAGGATGGTATCTTAGTGGAAAATATGCATGACATTCCATATGTAAAAGCCAAAAACTTATCTCCGGAAATTACAGCAATGATGACCAGAGTGTGTACAGAAATTAAAAGAATATTACCTGAAAATATACCATGTGGTATACAGGTAAAAAACTACAGATTAACTGCTGCATCGATTATAATTTTAACCATCTACTGAGAACAAGTGATAATAGATTTTAGCAGGCTGTAACAAGGAAGCAATTGCTGTAGCAAAAGCTGCAGACTTGCAGTTCATCAGGGCAGAAGGGTTTGTCTTTTCTCATATTGCGGACGAGGGATTCATAGATGCATGTGCTGGTAGCTTGTTACGATACAGAAAACAAGTTGATGCCAATGATATACTTGTTTTTGCTGACATTAAAAAAAAACATAGGTGATTGGTGATATTTCAGTGTCACGAGGAACTTCATTGGATATATATACTTCTTTTATTAATTTAAGAATTGTGATATCTTCTTGAATAGTTCACACGCTGTCACTTCTGATGTCAGCTTATCAGAAACAGTGAAAGCAGCAGAATTTTTCTTAGCTGATGGAATAATACTGACAGGAACTGCCACTGGTAATCCGGCTAGTACAACAGAACTTAAAGGTATCCTTTGTTTTATATCAGTCAATAATTTTTTGTAGATTTTGCTACAAATATTTAATACCCTTATCAAAATAATATTGTACAGAGATTAAAAAGACTGCCAAAGGCCCTATACTTGTTGGATCCGGTGTTACAATAAACAATATAGAAAACTACGTATCCTCTGATGCAATAATCATAGGATCACACTTCAAAGTTAATGGAGTTTGGAGCAATGCGGTTGACCAAGAAAAAGTTAAGAATTTTATGTTGAAAATGAAATGCATATAATTATAGAGAAGATAATATTTCCATTACGAAAGTACTATATTTTTTTATTACTTTTCACAAGTATATTTTCAATACTTGCTTATCAATACAGATTACATATACCCATAAGTGATGCACTTTTTTTCCATTCTTGTTAATCGAACAACGTTTCAATAATTAACGATAATCGGAAATTCAAATGTACTGGCAGAAAAAGCTTAATTATATGGTAAAGCGGAAACACGCGCAACCGGTTTTACGGAACCTGTCCCCCACTGTGTGCATGAATAGGCATTTAATGGCAGGGTGCAAACTCGGAAACCGAACCGAATTTATTGTAATAAAATCACTGACCATATATCCCTGAAATTTACAAACGTGGCATTTTTTTATAATTTCGGATAAATTCCTCGGGAATTTATCTCATCGATGTTTCAAGAAATACAAGGGGCGATATTTTTTCACTTTCGTTTATGTTTTCATGCCCGAAATAATCGAATTATTTTCATAGGCGACCGAGTACGCGACAGGATATCGAGATGCGATTTACGATTGCAGAATTCGCCACTTGGCAGCGCAATTCCCGCGTTTTCAGTGTATAGTATGTGCCAAATCTAGACACCGTGCTCGTGATACTGAGAACATGCCAACAGGAAAATTCAGTATGCGTCCTCGTATTTATTATTGACGAATATCCGCCGCGCACTACTTCCGCAATGTATATAAAAGCAATATACACGCAATAAGTATGCAGAGACAGATATTTACTTCTAGGAAGAAAGCGTAAGAGCATATTTATAATTCAACGGAAATAAAAATGGCGAGTGAAGAGTAATTTTTTCTTTCACAAATGAAATTCGTGGTTTATAATTACGTTTCTGCGTGTCCATTATTTCATGTGTATGCTTTTGTCATAATTTCTCGCTGTTGCGTGTTGCATCGGTGGACGGTTATCTACATACGTCGCAAATATGGCGGCGAGTCGAACCATTAAAACTCCATTATCCTTACGTTTCTAATCTATTACCGCATTCTGATAATTTATATCCCTCGAAACCGCATACAGGTTATTTCTATAACTATTCAATAACTGGTGAATGTTACGAATTTAGAGGAAAAACGTAAAAATATAGAGATCCATTTCTTGACTCATTCTTTTCAAGTATCTATCAAAGGCCTCGAAAAATCAATTCGAACGGTGGAGTATGACGATACTGGGTCGTACAAGAAACAAAAAGTTCTCGTGTACGATTGGTTACCGTTCGTGCATTAACTCGTGTCAATCCCAACAGGGAAACGGAAACGAAGGGATCCCCCAACCAGTATTGACAGGGCTGATTCGCGCAGGCGTCTAGCTGCTAGTCAGACTGCCACTATGCCACCGTTCAACAGTGGTATTCTGATTTTCTTCCATTCACTCTAAAAATCAACAATTTCACCCAATTTCCCCGTGTATCCCATTGTGCACGCATACATCACTCGAGCAAGCCTCATCAGTACCGTTCATAACCTCGTTAATCTCATTCATACATAACAATAGGATTACGTGAGATACAATAATACCACCGATTAAACTATATATACATTATAATGAGTACAGTGTGTACCTGCAACCGTAGCATCCCAATGATTACAGTTCCTAAATTACAACCAGTGTTTACCTAAAACCGATTCTCCACAGCTCGACTGTTTTCGCATAAGGTTCAGTGACTCTACACCAAGGTTTCATGTCTTATTTTGAGAAGCACTGCGAAGCTACCATCTTGCCACCAGTTGGGTTAGATAGGCGATGTCGCTGCTAAATTGAAAACTGCTTTGTACCGAACGGGGGAAACATAATGGCGTGGGCTGGATAATTAAGCTGGTCGATCCACGTCGAAACAGGGAATCCATTCTTTTCCAGGCCCTCGATGATATCCGTGGGTTACGCGCGACGTTGTTTTTCGCGAACTAACGGAAATACAATCGACAGACCTGGGTGTAAAAAGGAAGTTTTCCAAGTGTCCCCAGCGTTAACAGTGACCAGCAGCTGTTCGCCCAGCTGAGCGTTCCCCCACCCACGATAACTGCTCACTGCCGAATCAATGGATCCCTGGGCCCTGTCCCCCTCTCCCTGTATCTTGCTTCTCTCGTTGATCGTCACCACGTCTTGTGTCAGGCGATGATGTGCCCTTAAAAATACGAGCGCTTTTGTTTGTAACTTGCGAAATATTGGAGTTACGCCGGATGATGACGTTCGCGGAACTGTTCGAACCGCGAACTCTAACCAGCCTGCGAAGGTCGGGCGTAAAAATAAAAATCGCTCCGAAATACCATGTCTACATGCACCACACGATGTAGTGCTCTCTCAGGCTCTGGGATTCCTGCGAAAACGTTATTTTGACAGCGCGGACCGAGACACACGTCAGTCGCCTCCGCAGCTGGCCGAGCTTCGGTAATCATTATTATCGACGGGTTAGCCCTCCTCTGACGGTGTAGTTGCATCGAGAATAACATAAATAACAGACGGTTAAATGTTACTGGCATTATCGCCCGCGGCTTTGTATACATATTTTATACCGTCTTCTAACCAGCCCCAAGTCGGTTCATCGTTTTTCCGGTTCCTGCCATTCACAGCGATTTTCTTAATCTCTTATATACATACGTGCATCTACCGAATCTTTTTTTCTAATTAATCTGTAAAAACAAACCTCATCGATCAACCGATATTCCAATAGATACGAAAAAAAAAAATCGAAATCTAGATGGTGTCACTGATCGCCAAATGATTGACTGCACGGGGGATATTAATAGCTACTGGAACAATGTCTGTGTGTGTGTATGTTTATATACACGAGGATTGTTTATCACAGGTGAAAATCATTGATTTTTTCCCCAGATATAATGGGTCCTCAAGATATAGCCGCTGGTGGAGGTGAAGTGAGATCGATGACAGGGAAAGGGCGCCCTGAGCCGCCACGATTACACGTCCCTGATATCGCTTTAAAAGCCCTCTCCCCGCTGCTCGCGTTCCCCCCACCCGCGCTCTCCTCCGTACCTCTGCTCTCGCCCCTCGGCAACGGCTTGACTGCCCAGCCAGCCAGTCGAAATCAGCTGACGACTATTACTGCGGGCAGTTGCTACCACGGCTCCTCAAACGCAACACTGTTCAGGCGAGTGGCTCTCTCCTTTTGCTTCATAACACTACATACTCTCTTCCTCTATTCGTTCTATCGCTGTCGTTCACCATTTTGTGTAGTCCCTCTCTCTCTCGGTTTCGTGATTATTCTTCTTTTCTTACCTGCCCCTGGCCGTGTCTACCTGTTAGTGAGCGAGCCATCAAGAGGAACGGGGAAAAAGGGTTCCCCTCTTCCCCCCCCCCCAACTGTGTGTCGTGGCCCCCCGAGCGAGAGAAAGGGCTACAGAGGGCAAAAGGGAAACGAAGTGCGAAGAAAACGGGACGGAACCAGGGGGAATCTTCGGAGCGAAGACGAAACTTAGTGTGTGTTGAGAAGTATAGACTGAGAATGTGTCCACTGCCTGGCGTGTGTGTATAATAACGCGAGTGGTTTGACAACTGCAATGTGTGTATGTGGTGTGGGTTTTGCTACTTAACTACGTTACCCACTCGAAGGAAAACTACTCGAATGCTTGACTACACTTGTCCACCCGTGTCCCTCTTTCGGAGCGGCAACAGAGCGCGAATTCGAGATCAAGGTCGTTGTCACGTAGCCAGTGTGCAAGTATATATGGAAATTTGACGTTTTGTGGGGACAGACGAATGTGGCCCGGAGAAAGGCTTCTTTATTAATCTTGGAGCAAAAGTGCTCTAGTCACGGTCCTTGTTGGGATGGGTGACCGTGTGGGGAGAAACAAATCCCCTTCCTCTCTCTAGCTAGACTCATCATTATCCGGTACTATTGTGTAGCCACTACACACTTTTAACGACCCAAGAGAGTCGATGATGGTCGGAACACGTACACGGACATAGTGTTGTGTTGTCGTCAAGGGAAAAGCAAACAAACAAGCTGTGTGTTTATACACGAAGAATTCTTTCGGATGACGGGTGCCAACCCAGGTGTGACATTTCACGAATATTTCTTATCGACGGAGCGAGCCCCACACAAGAATCACGTTTGTGAAAGTGATTAGGAAGACAGCCAGTAGTAACGGCCTTGTAAAGCGGTCGGTCGGTCAGGATCGAAGAGTGCGAAGAAAATAGAGCTAGAAAAGCCTTCTCCCTTTTTTCTGGTGTTCCGTGTGTGCGTCAATGCGATAGACGAAGGATGCCAGTTGGAGCGAGAGAGTGAGAAAAGCGAGTGAGTGGGAGAACGAGATGATGATATATAGTGTAGTAGTGGGGAATATTCGATCGAAACAATGCAGTGCAGGAGCGCTTGGTAACCGCTTTGGTGATCGACGCATGGATTGTTAGAAGTGCAAGGGCAATGGCAGTGGTTACCCACTGTGATATCCCTTCCTCCAACCGTCTTCCCCCGTGTGTCATGTTGTCGCGTCGAACACTACACTCTAGTTCAGGGAAACCACACATACAGAAAGAAAAAAAAACAGTGACAGAATGATTATGTTGCCTGGACTCGGTGAGTTCTCTCGTCCCGAGACGGTCAATTGTGCAATGTCGCCGATTCGCAAATGGTGCGTGAGCCAATGCTTCTATTCTCGGTACCGATACACACCAACCTCCAACACATCCTTTTTCATCCACGGATCAAGCCACACACAGAGAGAGGGAGAGAGAGTGAGAGAGAGGAACTGATGTGTGTAGCCTCCTAACCCGCCACACCGAATATACACCCGTGTGTGATTCGGTGTTCTGCCCTGATCTTCCACTATCTTTCTCTCTCTCTCTTTCTCTGGTACGCGTGATTCGTCGAACGACTCTATTTACTTGTGCAGTAGGCAACCCGCCGAGGGAAGAGTCCGCGAGTGGGGGGGCCAGAGAGAGAGAAAGAAGCCAAGGAGCACATCTCTCCGCGACTGTGCTCTCTCGGCTCTTACCCCGTTGACTCTCCGCCTTAACTATCTTCTTTGTTCCCTGTGGACAGAGAAAGATCCTCCGCATTGGCGACACTCCGACTACTCTCGGTTGGTAAGAATATATACTACCCGCGCGCTTAATGGGTTCGCTGATCGGTCGGTTCGCGGAACATCGAGCATTGGACTTGGCATTCGTCAAGGTAGAGCCTCGATTTCGTCACCTGTGTGTATACCGATGTCCTCCTCAATTGGGTCGAATTCTTGGAATTTTTACTTGGGTCAAGCCATCGGTTTTTCGACTTAGGTCAAATCCTTGGAATTTTTACTTGGGCCAAGTCATTGGTTTTTCGACTCGGATCAAATCTTTGGTTCTTTGACGTTTTGGGAGATGTTTGTGAAAGTGATTAGGGAAATTTGACATTTAATCGAGGTTACATCACGCGACAGTTTTCACGGTTCCTAGATGGATCCTCTGGATTATTTAAACTCGATTAAGTGGATATTGGATAATCCCCCGTAGGTTCATTGAATCGACTGTGGGGTGTTCGAAAGTTCCTCAGGTCGCGGATTGTCCTGCGGGTCTTCTATTTTGGCCTTCATCGATCTACCGTCGTATTATTAGAAACCTCGCAAACTTGTACAGAAATTTCATCATCGTCTCGTCTTTGCCTCCTTTTCCCCCTCCTACACACCGACGCAAACTGGTTTCAGTAATTTCTCCGTTCCCCACCTCCAACCCTCCTCGCGATACTTTTTCCGACGATTCAACGACGAACACGTTGACCCCGTTAATGGGTTCCATCGACAGTTTCGTGCGCGCCGTCGGTCATCTTCTCGCCCAGTTGCGATGACGTTGGGGGAGAGGGTGGGGAGATGCCAACGCTCGTCGCGGCTCTCGTTGTTATGTAAACTATCGTGACCGTGCTGCGGGACGTTACATAATTTTCGCGATAAATACGGAAATGTTTCTTTTGGCGATTGTAACGACAATCGTATTCATTGATTCGGCAATGATGCGTGTGGCTGGCCAACAGCGGTCGGTTTGTTGGGGACCGTGGGTCCGATCATTTCTCTCCCCACGTCGAACCGTCCCAATGGGAAAGAGAATGGTGTGTACGGATCCCTCTGTTCGGAGTTCGCGAACAGGCTAGGCTAGGACTCTCGCGTGATTTATCATTCGTTCGCGGGGGGATACCGTTAGGAGTGAATCGATGATTAGGTGTGCCCTGGTCTACGGTTTAGACGACGTGAAATGACAAATGTTGGTGGGTATTCTTTGGTCTTGGGAAAATGTAGCGGGTGTTCGAGAAATTTTTATCGTTTTTTTTTTATTTTTTTTTTTCTGTGGTACGGATTCCGTTAGAGCTCTGTGAGTGTGTACTTGGGAGAGGCTACGGGTCGTGGAAAAATTTAGGTCATAGAAAATAACGACGCACTGTTCTCCGTTGGTACGAGGGGGATCTCGTTCTGTAGCCTTTTTAATTGGGCGCGTCGACTCCGACGCTGTTAGTCCATTAGATTCTTTATGACAGTAATCTGATACTGGCGATGGGCACCTCAATCTCAATTTTCGAAGTTTTTCAGTAGTGTGAAAATTTGAATCACTTCGAATATGAGACGATACTTAACATTCTTGAATGTCCTGAAAGTCTTGATAAGTCTTGAATCTTGAGCCTTGTGTCGTCAATCTTGAATCTTGAGTTTTTCAATTTAAATCTTGAGTCTTAAATTGAGTCTTGATAGCCTTGAGCCTTGAAAGTTTCGATGGGTCCTGAAGGCCTTAGTTAGAATGCTCAAGATTCAATACTTATCAAGACTTCCAAGAGTTTTAAATATCAAATCCAATTCGAAGTGATTATACTACCTACATATTGTATGTATGTACTTGGTGTTTAATTTTTCAAATTCCTTTAAGGTCTCCCTTATTTTTTTCCTTTACTCCAGAATGTGTGCTGAAACAAAAAACAAGCCTACTCACACATTTGATTCATTCGTCTACATGGAAAATCATCTTTTGTTCGCCGGTTCCAAAGTACGTGTTATAGTGGACGGTAGCAGCAAGTCCAATAGTTTTCCGTAAAAATCGCACACGCCACATCATTACTCCTTGAATCAGCAACGCGCTGACTCATAACTCATTGCATTTTGCGCGGCGGCGGCCAAGTCTACGACTCACGACGGTCACAGCAATTGCAGAAGAAAAGCTTCGCACACTGGTCGATCGTAACCGTTCGGTGAAAAATTTTCCACGGCCCCCGTGTCCACTGCACACAGTTCGTCGCGTTTTCTCTACCTTCCCGAGTGAAATTAATCTTCCTGCTGTTTCTTGCCCCGTCCCAGTGATCTTGATCTATTCGCGCGATCAACCATGCCAATTAACAATTGTTCTCTCGGTGATTTCTGTTTCGAGCATCAAGTTATAACAATTCCTTCAAAATTTAATAATTTTTCCAAAATTTTCACAATTCTACGAAAATTCTTTTTTTTTATCTCTCTATTGTGATTAACTACGATGATCGCGGACCTCCGTGCTAGTAGAGCAGACATATGCCACAATCACCGTCGTGCCGGTCACCGGTGACCGACACAAGAGACTGCGTTACTCCTTGTGTCGGTCACTGGTAACCGTCGCGGTGTGGGCGTGACAGTGTCTGTCGATCACCGGTGACCGACACAAAGCATGAGCGCAGTACTGTATGTCGGTCACCGGTGACCGTCAGACATTTACGACATTACGTATAATTTTCCGTTCACATCGTGACTGTCAACACTCATAGGTCCATAACTTTCCGTTCACGCTGCGCCGGTCACCGGTGACCGTCAGACATTTACGACATTACGTATAATTTTCCGTTCACATCGTGACTGTCAACACTCATAGGTCCATAACTTTCCGTTCACGGTGCGCCGGTCACCGGTGACCGTCACGCAATATCAACTGGTCGAACAATAGAATCAGTATGAACGGAAAAGTCGTATGCGTTAAGTCATTAACGTAACCGGTATTGCGCCGCGGAAACACTTTGTAACGGAGTGAATATATTGCGCGGATATAGATATTGCCGGGCAGATAAACGGGGCTGTGTGCACGCGGCACACGCTCTCGTATTCGCGGCGTTCACTTCCGCCTACTTAACTGGACGTCTGGGCAACCTTACGCTGTCAAGCCCGCGTCAATTCGCCGCGGCTCCAGCGCCGATTGTAAAACTGAGTTCACCGGGCGCGCGGGCTGTGCTCCGTTTGTGTTCTGACGCAGGCCAGCCAGTATTCGGATTTAGAAACGAATATGCAGCTAGGGACTGTCGAGAGAAGGAAAGAGGGAGAGAGAGGCTGCTTCGTGTCGGAATTGGTATATACGTCGAAATGATTGTGGGATGGATTAACCCTCGGAGTATGGATCTTATGGAGGTGACTACTGGGTCAAATGTGACCCATTACACATACCATTGCCGTTCATAAGTTTTTAGACACTTGGTTGAAGTTTTGGGACACGTCTGATCTGTATGAGGTATATGTGATGTTTCATGAGAAGCATATATGGACCGTTTATTTTGAAAGTGATGTAAGTCCTTTAATTTATGCTTAACTTAGTGTAAACTTTTTGTTTATAACTAGTTAGTATTTAATATCTTAAAAAATTCCAATGCTTTGTTAAAAAAAAACCTATATTTTTTAATTGTCAGATCTGCTAACATTTAATTTTCTCGAAACAAAAGAAAATGGACTTGCACCACTTTCAAAATAAACGGTCCATATATGAGGCTTTGAGAGCTTTAGTGGTGTTGGGATAGTAGGGGCTTTAGTAGAGATCGGGAAAAATAATCTCCTGAATTAGTATAATCATATGAGTACCTATATCTGCGTGTACTGATTACATTGAGTATACTCGTCATGTGTGTCATGACATCATATTTGAGTATGAGGATTATATGAGTATACTGATATGAGTATATCTGGGCATACTGATTATACTGATAAATACTGTGATAATTGTGTGTTCATACATGATGACATCATTATGTGTATAATAACTATACTGAGTATACCGAGTATATCCAGATACTTTTATTTAGATCAATATCAACTCATATTTAGATGACACACAACATCCTCTGTCGAGTTATTAATGAAGTAAGACATACACCACTTAAGCACAAGATAGAATGGAGTCAGTATTATCTTTGTACGATCTTAACCTACAATTTTTAAAAAATTTACTTACACTATACATGCTCCCAAGGGCTTATATTTAGGGCCACTTTTATTGCATTATGTTAGCATAATGTGTTCTCTGTGTATTTTAATACCCCCTAAATGATATATATTCGAGTCCTTCAACAATTTCACAATGCCTTATGATATTTACTTCATATTTTGTGTGTCCTAATACTTATGAATAGGTGTATACATGTATACTCGCAAATATTAGGGTTCTTTGCATCGATGGGTCATCGGTGACACGGCCATAGGAATAATGCTATAGCTAAATGACAGTTTTTTTTCTTTTTTTACTTTTTTCAATTTATAAATTTTCATAACTAGTAAATCAATGTGCCTCACAGTGTCATATGTGTTAAGAAAAAATACTCTGGTTCCACAACACTGCTATTATCATCCCTTATAAAATATTAAAAATGAAGGACGAAGTTCAACATCCTCTTTCCGCGAGACCAAGGTCTCGCTGGCCTAACCTATAAACCAGATTACGGCGCTTCGATCCTACTCCGCTTCGTGGGGTTAGCAACCGGCTTTTCCGATGACTCGGTCAGAAAATCGTAATCGTGTCCGCGATTCGGTTTAACAGATAACACAATAGTAGAGGAGGAGGGTGGGGGAGGCAAGGTTTCGCAAACGCTCGTAACTGTTTGTCGGGAACACGGTGCTGCTCGCCCGTAATATCAGAAAGCCTGGGGTATAATTTCAAGCGATGAAATCAGTGACTTCGTCTGACGCAACGATAAAACAGGTAACCAGCGTGATTAGTCCGATTATGATTCACGAGGATGGAGTAAAACCGGGTACTCGTGCACTCTGTTGTTCACTGTGATGTCCGCGTGAAAAGAAAACAAGATAGCGTTCCCCCCCCCCCCCACATTTGCATTCCACCAGCAATTAGTGACAATACTGATTGTAATACAGTGGAGCTTCCCGTATCGGAACTATTAGGTTGGTATATACAAAATGTCGGTATTTGCAAATGAAACTCAAACCACACGTATGACAGTTTCCGCAATGGTATTTAAACGCTATTTCTGTTATTGTTTGTCGTGGATTATTATCAATAATTGTTGTTGATATTTTCTGGCCATCCTCTCGACATAACATCGAAAATTCGAACTCTAGAGATACGATCTTTTATATGCACTAACCTAATAATTGGGAGATGTAAGTGTTCGGATAATAGAACAATCACTTTCGTAATACTTAACTTCGTTTATTTAGATAAAGATCAAGAAAATTGACGGTTTGTTTAAATATTTGTGGATCTCATATTTTTGTGGCTCTTAGATAACAGGATGTTCGGATATTAGAGACTCTACCGACAATAATTAAAGACAGGGACGATTCCAACTCGTGGAAAGCTTTCCGTAACTATCGATTCGACCGAGAACGGAATAGAAAATGGCGGCTGCCGTCGTTGCGTCTCGATCGCGACGATTCAAGGATCCGCGGTGTGTCTCACGGAGTACATAAGTACAAAAACTGTACCCATTTGTCCATTAACATGATTGCGTCAGGGATAGGGATACTTAGCATAATTAAATGTCTACGAGACGAGGTAACAGCCACCGCGACGCGTTATAGGATCGAGAGATCGCGATCACGATAGTCGCGGCGATCGCGTAAGCGTCCGAAAAGAAGAGTCGGAGGAGCTTTAAAGCCGACTCGGGATATTTATACCCTGCTTGAAAAGAAGAAAAACGTACTCGCGAGGATCGCGATCGAAATTGACCTAATTTCGCTGGCAAACACAGAGGAGTGTACCTTGCGCTTCCATGGAAACAATTCTTGTATCGATGAAAGCAGAAAAGTTTAAGGTTATATTGATGTGACGTATCTTTGATGTGGCTCTAATCATATCTTTTATGGATTAACAGAAATTAACATATTCGGTAAAACACGTTTTGAAAACTTTCCTTTTGGCCTTGTTTTGTTTTCATTATTTTTGTAGTTTCAGACAGAACTAGGTTAGGAATACTGAAACGTTGAAAAGTAGACAAAACTGGAAAACATGAAAGTAGAAATGTGGGGAGTAGTCTTTGAGATATATCCGATGAAAAGGTATATACCAGTTTTTAAAATATTATAATCAACGAAAATCAATATATTTAGTGAAATAATTTTTCTAAACTCGCCTTTAACCTAGTGGCTTTTTACTATTTTTTCTGATTTTTTACTATTTTTCACCCGTTTTATTAGTATACAGGGTGTCTTAGAAATAAAGTCTCGAGCCATACGAGAACATTCTACGTATAACGGGCGTAGAATAAAAATCCATTAAGTCCATTTTCACTGAAACACACATTTCACCGCCACTAAGTTCACAGCTGTCGCCTACATTACATGGAATCGATTTCATTCTCTAACACAATCTTTGGACTTTTATTCTATTGGAGTTTCATTGCACGCCACCATATGAGAAAATTTTGGAACGGAAAAAGGTACTGTTACCAATTTTCTCCTTTCAAGCCTTTCTCAAATTTCACCTATTCCGTTCCCGAGCATACCCTCTAGACACCCGACCTCTATTCAGACCTAAAAAAAGGCGTGTATCCACGAACTTTTAGCACGACACGTGTCCTGCAAATAATCACTAAAAAAAAGTATTAATAGACCAAGATGACGTTTCCACCAGGTCTGCTCCGAAAACATGGGATTTTAGAGGGGAACGCGTGCTGCGGAATAAATTGTTTGCGCGTAATCGGACGCGTATATTTGCGTGACGTTCATTTCGGCGATTCGATTAAACGTGTGCACTCCGCGCGCACGTGCGCCAAATCAACGTTTGGGATATCTTGTTTCCTATTCTTCTTCTACTTTCGTTGTGGCGTTTGGCTTTTTCCAGCCTTTGTGCTGCTACGTTTGGGTTATTAGTGACCCGTCGTAAACACAATCCCCGACTGAATCACGTCTAATGTATACAGGGTGTTGAATAAAATTTTCGGTCACGGGTGGCCGACGTTGCATGAACAGGGAGTTTTGTGTCGGTCACCGGTGACCGACATAGCTTAAACGGAGTGTTTTCTGTCGGTCACCAGTTTTCACCAAGGCATCAATGGGAGATTTCGTGTGACGGTCACCGGTGACCGACATAGCTTAAACGGAGTGTTTTCTGTAGGTCACCAGTTTTCACCAAGGCATCAATGGGAGATTTCGTGTGACGGTCACCGGTGACCGACATAGCTTAAACGATGGGTTTTCTGTCAGTCACCAGTGTTCACGAAGCATCAATGGGAGATTTCGTGTGACGGTCACCGGTGACCGACATAGCTTAAACGATGGGTTTTCTGTCAGTCACCAGTGTTCACGAAGCATCAATGGGAGATTTCGTGTGACGGTCACCGGTGACCGACATAGCTTAAACGATGGGTTTTCTGTCAGTCACCAGTGTTCACGAAGCATCAATGGGAGATTTCGTGTGACGGTCACCGGTGACCGACATAGCTTAAACGATGGGTTTTCTGTCAGTCTCCAGTGTTCACGAAGCATCAATGGGAGATTTCGTGTGACGGTCACCGGTGACCGACATAGCTTAAACGATGGGTTTTCTGTCAGTCACCAGTGTTCACGAAGCATCAATGGGAGATTTCGTGTGACGGTCACCGGTGACCGACAGCACGATGACCGTGTTAATTGGCCTTCGATGGTCAATTGAATAGTTCAATCAAGTATAGACGGATAGGTCGAACATCCCGTCGATCATTATGCGTCACGCGATAACGTCCGGTTATCTGTTCGATGAAGTGAAATTAGCAAAACAGATGTTCAGCCGCGATACTATCGCGCGAGGTCGGTTCTTTCGTATTTTCACTGATTCCGTGAATCATTCTCGTATCGTCGGACGAACCGGGAGCGCGGACTGTCGGCTGTCGCGCGCGCGCCGCTCTCTCCCGCGCAATGTTATCGGATTGTAGCCATTATCAGTGAGTAAACACCGCACTGTGAGAGTTTGTGGAATATTTTAATTGCCGGCTTAACAACCTGCGACGCTGTAAGAAATTTTTTCGGGTTTTTTCATCAACCAGGTGTGTGTGAAACGATTTGGAGTGGATGATTTTTTAATTGCTTCGAGGACGAGAATTGTTTTCGTGTGTTGGATTATCAAGAGAGCAGAATTTGTGGAATTGAAGTGTAACATCTGTTGGAATTTTTTTTTTTAGTGAATTATTTTGATATTGGAGTCGATCAGTCAAGTAGAAGTTTCGGTAATTTGTGCAAAACTGTGACGCTTTTATTGACTTTGGTTTGTTTTTGGGAAGTGTGTAAATGGAGATATTGGAATGACATTTTTGTGTATTTCGCGTAATATACGGGTTTATTGAGACGTGTGTAATTGGTTTCGACTTGTTACAATATGTTGCACAATTTTCCCGTGATCGGCACATCTGGCTGTGGCACGATTTATGGAGGAGTGTTGTTTGGTGTAGTTGTTGCTGTTACTCGAAATATTTAGAAGAATATGTCTGTGAAGTACAGTCTGATGAAGATTAATTGATAAAGAATATATGTCGGTTTATTACTGAAAGATCGAAATAAGAGAAAACTGACAGATGTTTTAGAAAAATGTACTTAGATAAAACAAGAGGAGAAAAATGAAAATTATTATTCAATATTACTGATGCTTCGGGTTAAAGTGCAGTGCTCTACAGCGATTTATTCTGATAAGTGACTAATCAACTGTTTTCTTAATAAACTAGTGACGTAATCTTAACTGTCATTTTTGTCTGTAAGATCTATATTACTTCAAAGGCATAAATAATAATTGCTTATTTATTTCTGCGGTAATCTAAATATTTTTATATTTTTAAACTTCAAGCAGGTTTCTAGAGAACCTCAATAATCCTAGGTGCTTTCTTTTTTGTTACTTTTTGCTTCTCCTATTTTCTGATATCATAAAAACTATAGTAAATATGAAAGAAATTATTAACATGAAAATTCATTAGCTCTTTTTTTTCTGCAAAATTGTACGACGAAATTGTTAAAACAATTTTGTGATAAATAAACAAATAAATAAACAAATTTTTAACAATCTATTTGCCCAATTGCATACAGCATAAAAAGCCATTCAACATTATAACAATTTTCTCATATCTGCTATATTTTTCAAACTATTAAGGAAAATATGAAAACACATTAACGTCGAAGGGGTATTTTCAACCAAACAAGAAATTGCCAGATACTTCTATTTAGGTCCCGAACAACTAGTAAATTCTCAAAAAACTTGGAATTCTCATGTCACCGAAGTTCTTTCGCTAGTAAAAAAGTAACGAATCCCAGAACACAAGTGTCCCGTCGGCGGAGAATTCCTCGTCGAGCCGTTCTCACGCAGTTTCCATTGCGCAACGATCGTAAAATAATTGCAAGGCGATACGCACACACACACACACACATTGGACGATCCTCGCGGATACTCGGTTTTACAATACTCGTTAGCGAGCGCTTCTCGTCAGGACTCAACGTAAATCCCCGCCTCGCGTCGCGTTGTCCGATGTGTAACAGGCTTGAAATAATTATAACATGGTGACCATGGACCCGATAGTCGACGCTACGTTCTTTCTTGCAACGCGAATACACTTTCTGCATGGACGTTTACAATTGCGCGGCTCGCGTGACACCGACGACAACGACTTGCGTTCGTCGCGATAAACCGCGGCTTGGTGGATCGCTAGGTACTGACAGACTTATCGATCCCCTGGTAACACCGCGGCGAAGTAAAGTAGAGTCTCCTATATCCGAACATATGTGTTCGAATGTAGGAAATTGGCTGTTGAGTTACAGAAATTTTTCAACATAAGTAACTGCGTAGAATTCAATCGAATAGCAGTAAGTGTATATTGTAATGCAAGCACTACATATTTGAAAGAAGGAAAAACATCCGTTGTCGGGAGATACTCTGTTCGGATAGTAAAACGTTCGGATAGTAGAACGTTCGGATAGTACTACGTTCGGATAGTACTACGTTCGGATAGTAGAACGTTCGGATAGTACAACGTTCGGATAGTAGAACGTTCGTATAGTACAACGTTCGGATAGTACAACGTTCGGATAGTACAACGTTCGGATAGTAGAACGTTCGGATAGTACAACGTTCGGATAGTACAACGTTCGGATAGTAGTACGTTAGGATAGTACAAGGTTTGGATAGCAGAACGTTCGGGTAGTACAAGGTTCGGATAGTAGAACGTTCGGATAGTAGAATGTTCGGAAAGTAGAACGTTCGGATAGTAGAACGTTCGGATAGTAGAACGTTCGGATAGTAGAACATTCGGATAGTAGAATGTTCGGACAGTAGAACGTTCGGATAGTAGAATGTTCGAATAGTAGAACGTTCGTATAGTATAACGTTCGGATGGTAGAAGATTCGGAGAGTAGAAAGTTCGGATAACAGAACGTTCGAATATTGGGGATTTTGGATATTTCGGATATTCAGTGTTCGGATATTGGGGGTGTTCGGATAATGGAGGTGTTCGGCTATTGAAGGCTCTACTGTACTATAAGCGACTAGGTTCTACACGGATCAATCATTCCTCCACTGTCTTATGTCGTCATTTGTCTTCAAAGAAGTTTTCTCAGGAACTTATTTCCGGACGCCTGAAGTATCGATAGAGTTCTTGGAACCAGTTCGCTGTACAATATTCCCCTCGGAAGATCGTGTTTTGTCGCCCCAACGATTACAAAATTGTGTCTACTACTTTATAAGGCCAGATTCATCAGTTGGGACTCAATTTGACACTCAGCTGCTTGGTTAGAAGCTCAATTTGACTCCATTCGTACCTTACGAGAAGAATACCTATGTATCCAGGAACATTTGCAGTCGCTTGAAGTCTACAGGAAATATTCCATGTTGTCTAGAACGTTTATACCGACAGATTATTTGAATAACCCCTTCCGAGAATCCCCGCAGACAGGCCACCCCCGAATCCTTTGATAACCCGGCCAGAGACGCATTCAATATTAAGTTTCAAATCCGATGGAATATTTTATTTGACCGGTTCGGCTCTGGTTCTCGTTGCAGGCGCTGAAGAGCAAGAAGAAGGTCAGGATGCTGAGCAGCTTGGCAAACTACTTACTCGGGAGTAATATCACCTCCACGCAAGATTCACGGGATGGGTCCAATAACGAAACCCCGGAGTCCCTTCCAGTAATGGCGAGGCTCAATCAGGTGGAGGTTGAGGGCGATGACTGGATCCTCATTGACCGTGAAGGTACGTCCGAACCCCCACTTCAAAGCAAGCTTTCGAGAAGTTCGTGAAAGTTCCTCGACCCTTTGCCAATCCGCGCACTGCTTCTCACCCCTTGGATCTGGGGCTGAACCCTTTCGAGGTGTAAAACGAGACACGTGTTTGAACTGAAATGCGCCGAAGTAATTGCTTATCGAAGGGTCTACACATTTGGCAGAAACTAATTGGGCTACTTGTAGATTATTATTGAAAAAGTTGATAATGATCATCAGTGTGAAAAAAGGATTAATAAGCTTGCATCGAAATGCAGTCTTGTCTGAATACAGACTCAGCTGATAGGCTTAATTTAATAGACAGCCAAGACGTGGGGAGGGCTTGAGTTTTCAAATCAACGCGTTGCTACTAACTGAAGCCTGTCAGATGCAGGAAACATTAAAAGGTTGGGTAAATGGTTAACAGGACTGTAGTTAAGGCTTCTACGTATAATATAGACCCTTTCCAGAATTCTGCACAGGGTACACTCAATAGTAGAGTGGAGTAAAATATTGTCCTTGACAGTTTACACACTGATACTATCCAATTCAAGGATTTCCTTTCCCTAGAAATCCTCTACTGTCTACGTACAATACCTCTATTGAATACTGCTGTTACAATAGCTCTAGTGATTATATGTATAATACCGCACTGTTGAGTTGATCCATAAAACACGAAACAAGAATCCCAACGAAAATGGTTAAAGCGTAATCCATAACATTGATAATATTGTTAAAAAAGTTGACTAAAAAAACGTAAGATTGCATTTACAAATTATTGTTCAGTCAAACAAATTTTTCTCTAATTCTATCTAAATAATGCCTGATGGATATTATATGATTTATCATTAAAAAAAGTATTTTAAAATAAAAGAAAAAAACAAATTTCCTCATTACCGGTAGCCCCAGTAGCAGCATTATTGATTAAAGGGATCCAGCTTCTACGGGAGATCCCGATAGGATTAACATGATTTTATTCAGAAGCGTGCAGAAATTTCGCTAATAAAAATGGGGGCTTAAAGAATATGAAGAACAGAGGATTGAACGAGGATTATTTGAACCCACAGTTGAGGGCGCGACCGCGCTGGAGGAGTCGTGGTATGTAACGCCACCCGCATGTTTCACACGGGCCAGCCCCGTGAACGTTGAAACATCACCCCTGGAGGACCTGCTGATCGAGCATCCAAGCATGTCCGTTTACCGAGCGACAGCGTCTCCGGTCGCCCCCGACACTCCACCGCCCACACCGGACGCGCCCGAAGAACGGGACGTCGAGGACGACGTTCTGCACCCTCCCGTGTCCACCGTGCCCGTTGTCGTCTCACTGGAACGTAGAGCCCCAAGAAGAACCGAGGACGACCAAGCTGTCCGCAGACCCGCGATCCACGACGGTAGACCCGCTGTCGGTCGTGTCACCGCTGAGAAGAGGATAACCCAGCTTCGATCGGCCCAGAAGGTAACCCATTCCAGTCGTTACAACGTTAGTACAGTAAATCATCGATGAGTGATCGGAGGCTCCACTGAATGTTCAGAAGTCATATCCACCACTGGCGGGATCCCCCGTGGAACCAATCAAGCGCACAGTGCTGGGGATGACGTCTGAACACTCAGCGGAGCCTTCGAACACTCATCGACGATTTGGTGTATTACCAATAGTGTTCTAATCACTTAGGTTACCCTATGATCTAGTTAGACGTCTTAGGTACTATTGGGCTAGGCCCAAATAGAGTCAGCTACCTTCTGAGACATGATTCCTATGGTCTTCCAAACACTTTGGTTACCCTACGAACTAGGTAGACGTCTTAGGTACTATTGGGTTAGGGTTAAGTAGAGTTAGCTACCTTCTGAGACATGATTCCTATGGTCTTCCAAACACTTTGGTTACCCTATGAACTAGGTAGACGTCTTAGGTACTATTGGGTTAGGGTTAAGTAGAGTTAGCTACCTTCTGAGACATGATTCCTATGGTCTTCCAAACACTTTGGTTACCCTATGAACTAGGTAGACGTCTTAGGTACTATTGGGTTAGGGTTAAGTAGAGTTAGCTACCTTCTGAGACATGATTCCTATGGTCTTCCAAACACTTTGGTTACCCTATGAACTAGGTAGACGTCTTAGGTACTATTGGGTTAGGGTTAAGTAGAGTTAGCTACCTTCTGAGACATAATTCCTAACTGGTTCCTTCGAACACTGTCCAGGTTCTCGAGAAGAGGTCTACCCAGTCGCTGAAGCGAGGTCGCCTGGAGAGGAGCAACAAGCTCCGGGAGGTGTTCAGTGTGAAAGGCAGGCGGCCCCGCCGTCAGGACCGTCTGCGTGTCCAGAACAGTGGCGCGAACAACAACCGGAAATGCTAGTCATTCGATCTCAGGCCAAGGTGTACTCAAGTACCTTCTTCCTAAAGCAGAGAAAAAAAAGCAAGCTGAAAAGCAACAAAAAAAGAAACATAAGAAGATAACCCACGAAACAGGACACACACGCAAAAAGAAAGGAAAGAACTAAACGGGACAGGCGAGGAGCAACCAACCAAGAACCAACGCGGAACTAATCAGTTTTAATCCCTTGTCGCGTTCATGCTCCAAGCGCGTCGACAGTGTATCGTCCATCGATATAATGACAAGAGTGTCACGTAGAGGTATACGTGATACCAGCAACGACAGGACGGGTTTTCGCCAAGATGTACCCATCAGCCCCCTCGGCGATACTCTCGGCGATCTCATCGCTGCTCAAACGCCCGACCGTCTTTAATCGAGCCGCTGCCTAGCTCGCAGAACGTTTCGAGAACTTATTTTTATTTACTCTCGACACACACACACACACAGAGCTGAAACGCAACTGTCCCTTATATATCTCTCACTCTCTCAATCCTCGTGCATCCAAAGGACACGAGATATAAGGACCTTACGCAATTTGGGAGCCGTACCAAAGCACGGATGACATCCGAAGTCTCTTGAAACTTGGCACGAGTCGGCCCACGGTCTATTTACAGATCGAGAAGAGAGATGGCGGGAGCATAAGTCTCGCTATCCGTTGCGGCGGGAACACATTGCCGCCTCGGGAAGAAAAATGGAAGAAAACGGGGTTCGGTACCGCGATGAGGCTCGGTTTAGGGTATGCCGGAGGGCTGTTGGGGACACGTTTATGGTACTCTCTTTAATCGCGTGTATATTTTTAGCCACTAGTTAGTATGGGCAAATGTGTTTCTACTCATACTCGTTAACGTTAGTTTTATTTAAGACGTTTACCCCCACCCTACGCCCTTCTCTCGTAGCGAAGATAAGTTAGCGTAACTAACGGTTCCCTATCACTCCCCCCCCCTCCCCCGTGTCACAAGACATCACATTCGCTTTGTTTGATCCGTTTTATTTCGCGACGAAAAGAAACTTTTCGGGGCTGGTTCACTGAGAAAAACACGTTTAAACGTAGACATGTCGCAGGCCAGAAATTCAATTCGGGACCACGGCTTTTGGGGCTCGTTATCCTGATCGATTCGCGATTAGACTCTTTCGTGACGTAGCTAATGATTAATTTTGGCGGATAGCAGAGAATCTGTTTTTAAACACACGCCCGTGGCGTCGATAGCTAATCCCCTGGTCACTGGATGATTGTGCAGAAATTTCCTTTTTTCTTCAACCCCTAGCCTTGGAATCTAACCCGTAGTCAGCACGAATGTCTACATTATAGAGACGTCATGTCGAAAGTAATTAAATAAAAATTATGTTACTTCCATAAGCACATTAACATAAAGGATATTCCTCACTACTGTAGTCTCTGGGAATTTCAAGAGGGCATTCCAATTCAAGGGGTTAAGGATTCCATTATATCGGACAGCAGACGAAAATTTCTCTTAATCCTTTAATATTAGTGTGCGGTTCCACAATTAAAGGATTAAACCACTCAAAAGTTTATCGAACTTGGTTCGACTGTTTATTTAACTGAATTTCATAGAATACCTACAGCATAAGCATCCGTGGTCCAGGCTCGGACACCAAACGGTCCAACCGTGGTCAGTTAAACCAGCGTAGTCTTTTGGAAGCTCGTTAATAGATGTTATGTTACACTGGACGAGCGTTCCTCCCCCTCTCCCCAGGCTATTCGACGCTCCGTGTGTAATACTCCTCGAGAGACTAAACAACACACACACACACACACACACACACACTGTCTCTGTCCATAGGTTAGGTCCGAGAAAACAGAGTGTAAACGAAAAAGAAAAAAAAACGAAACGGTCAGTTAGGGTATCTAGACTCTAAGCAATAAACCGCATCCGCGTTTTGCTAGTTAGACACTGCGATGTAACGTCTATTAATGGGTGTCCGAATAAAATATTTATTTAGCGGCACGCATTCAATGTAATATCGATTGATATCGAACGGTAAAAATATCGAGTAATATTTAGGTGTAACGTTTAAGTAGGCTGTCATTCGCCGGGACGCGGCCCCAGGGGGCGTGGCATGTCCTCATTGGACGAAATCCCTTGTGTAGGGGGGGGGG
>NW_015374245.1:3748-51744 GCF_001272555.1 Dufourea novaeangliae | reverse complement strand
CGGAAGATACGTGAAAGAAGGACACGCAAAACTAAAGCGAAAGGCTCTCGATTCTGTCCCTCTTTGATCTGATCGGGACGCCACACACATGCACGCTGCTCCTCTCACTCAGGATGAATCATTCCCACGTGTCGCGTTAGTGCGCACGACATTGAAATATATTCTACGCCGACCCACAGGTGGACAAGCCCCGCTCCTTTGGATCAGAGAGGGAGGGACATTGGCCGTGTAAACAAGATTCCCGAACGAGAGAATCGGTCTCTATAATAAACTAAATAGCTGACGCGCGTTGTAGCGCGTCGAATGTTTTTTCGAACGTATACGCCGGGTGGCTGAGGCTACAAGCCGCTCACCTCAAGTCGGTTAATAATAACGAAAAACAAAAGAAAGAAGAAACAGAGGACACACTTTGACTCGTCGACAACGAGACACACACACACATACACACGCTGCGATTTCGTAATTAAGTACACGCTTCCCTCCTCGGTGGCTTTTAGTCGTCCGGGAACGCGCGGGTGGAGGAGTTTCGACGACCTCGTAGAGAGAAAGATCTTGCTGTTCCGATGTTTACTCGTTTTTTTTTTTTTTTTTATAGTAGAGAATTGAATTTTAAGCCATTGTAAAATTTCTTCTGTGAAGAATACACTGACGAGACGAAGGGCCGGGCGCTCCAGGGTTAGGCCAATCGGGGAGTTAGGTCAGCCTGGAACCGTGAACGTTCCAGGGCTAGGTTACAATAGTCGTGGATTAACTTGAAGCTAGACCAACTTGGACGATAGATAACTTGAAAGATAGATCAAACTAAAGATTAGGTAATCTGAGAACCAGATTACCATTAGGGCTAAGTGACTTTGAAGGATAAGTCACCACTGCTAGGCAATTTAACGTTCTAGGATTAAGTCACCCTAGAGCTAGATGACTGGGTCAGCCTGGAAGGTAGGTCTTTCTGGGGCTAGATCACCTCAGAGGAAGGTTGTCCTGGGTCTGGGTGACTCAAAAAAAAGATGATGGGTCTTCCTGGAGCTAGATGGTCGAGAAGGTAGGTCACCGCTTGGGGGTCGAGTACGAGCTAGGCAACTAAACTGAACCCTAGAGCTAGGTAACTAATTTCCACTGATTCAACGAGATCAAGGTATATAAATCGAAGCATGTCGCCAGGTGTACTTCTCCACGATCGCGGAAACTACTCCACCCGCCTTTGTTCAAGCCCGGACATCATCCAAGGCTAGTAGTAATAGAATTGGTCCGATGATACATTGGACCTAGTGAAACTCCTGTGATTCAAACTGAATTCGACGTTCCTCGAACGATCATCTCCTCAAGGAGACTTTGTATTCCTGCTATTCAGACAGGACTTTCCCTCCCCCTCCATGCGGTCCATAAGCACCCAGGGACACGACAGCGCCTCCGTTATCTTCTCATCCATGAAATCTTTGTCTTCAGACGTTCGTTAATTATCCGTTTAAATAGTCCTAATAATACTTAACGATTTTAACCCCGAGGATAACCGAGGTTCTCCCGTGTCCACGTCGATCCCCCTTCTCCCCATTTTGGGCCCACGAAAGGGTAATTTGTGGCGCGAAAAACTGCCGAGGGCCGCAGAATTGGTCGGTTTTGCTACGACGAATTCTGAGCGATATTTATCCACGAGGGTGAACCGACCGAAGATGAAACCGTCGTCGATTGGGGATATGGGGCTACGTTCCAATCACGATGATCACACCAAGCTCTGCACAAAACCTAGCCGACGGATGAATGGTGCTCGCAAGGTGGATATCTTGCTCGTACCGTGCGCGCGCGACTCGTGAATTGTGTACATTGTATCGTATGTAATCTAACTTTTCCTACAAAGGAGCCAGTGTTCGTCCAACGCGAGGACTTTAGGGAGCCTCCTACTGGTGCGTCCACGAGCCCAGCTTCGAGACGGAGCCGACATTCGTGATCCCTCGGGCCTTTCGTTTCGCGATTCCGTTTTCTGAGTTTGTTGTAAACGATCGATTTGTATAAGTTGAATGTATGCTCGTACACCTTGACCCTATAACTGATGATTAATAAAATATTTTATGTCACCGATTTCGTGGAGGCGTTCGGTGACCATGATAAACGGACGATCGTGCTTTCAATTATTTCGCCTCCGATCTTTGGAATTGGAACGACGGTGGCTCGATGAAGGATATTTATTTCATTAGATCACCGTTAATCACTGTGGCTTACGTGGATGGATCAAAGTGTTATCGGATGCAATCGATTTTATTTATACGAAGTCTAATCTTTGAGATTGTTGAATTGATTAATTGTGATAATCGGTTAATAGTGTAGGCTAATATTTTAAATCTGAAAGATTGGTGAATCAAAGATCAATTGAACATTTGCTTGGTAAACAAACATATCGTATATTTCCATTATTTTTTTCAAATTACATCACAAATCAGTTGTAACTTTTAACAATCATTTCAATTTTATTGTCATCATTTCGTCTTACAGAATCAATATCTAAAATTATTAAAGGAAGAAACTTAAATAATGACGTTTTATTAACAAATTCGTGCACACTTCTAATTCTTGTGAATAATTGACACATTGTATTTAATCAAAAGATGATCGCAGACAAAGTCCTCATCTTCCCAAATATTTTTCAATTTTTATTTATTGAACATTCAATTTTAATTAATAAATTCTTATAAAGAATTAACAAATTGCATTTAATATGAAGGTGTCCTGAGACAAAGTCATCATCTTGCCAAATATTTTTCAATTTTTATTTATTGTGTCTTCAATTTTAATTAATGAATCTATAATTGTTATTTCTTATTCCACTCTCATAAAAGTTCACCATTCAAACCACAAGTAGAAAGGCCAACAGGAAGTCCGTTCAGACCCAACAAAGTATTAAATCTTTTATGGAAGAAATGTGAATATTCCAATAATCTACAGAATACCCTCAGATCGATGATCAATAATCTTTCAGTCTTTTAATTAGTCAAGTATCCACTCGGTTCATCGTCAGATCTCTTGTAGTCCCCGATGTACCCGCAACTGTGTACCGAATGGGGCGTTCTGTCCTTCGGGCTGACGACCGAACGCAAATTATTCTCGCAGTTCAGGCTCAGCGACATTTCGTAGTCCCCGTCGATCTCTGTGTACCTACGATTCTTCGTGCACAACAGATCCAGGCTGCATATAACGCTGACGAGCTGCTCCTCCAGTCGTGGGTCGCACGAAAACGAGACCATACCTGGCACGCAGCCGGGGGCGCCTGTTGAATCGATGAATAATCGCTCGTTAATGGGCCGTGGCGAAATCAATAATTCATTCGGAGCTGATAGCCGAAGGCGAGAAATGGAAAAAGACTGATGGTAATTTTTCTTATTTCATCACAACACTGAAAGAATTGGGGGGAGGTGGCAATTCTGGGATCCCATAGGGGGGAATATAGTGCCGCCCTTCCTTTTTATTTTAACATGAAGGAAATCTTGTAACAGGACATCTAAGCCTCTTGGGGACCTGGATAGTATAGGATTTTTATTCAAAAAAGAGTATTAACCTCTTTAGCTTAATTGTTCTAATTAGTAATTTTCAAACATTCGACAAAAATTAGGTTTTATAATATTCTTTGGACCATCAAAAATGGTCCCAATACGTGAACCTCGTGTATTTTTACAATAAAACCTCTGGAAATATGATTTTCTAGATCTGACGGGTATGTCACACTGAGTATTAAAGGGTTAAAAAAGGTGAGAAACCCGTGAAAAATCTTGAATAATGATTATTTGTTAGGTCGGACATTTTAACCCTGGAGGGCAGAATGCTCCCCGTTTAATTGACGCAAGCTCGAAACTTTTAATTTTATAATAAATTGAAGTTGACAAGGGATATTGTGTGCATAAGGGAATTTGCTATTGACGTTCGATTCTCAGGTAATAAAGGGACAGGAGTGACCTTGTGTGTCCTGGACGGTCTCCCAACGGACCAAAGCTTCTTGTAGGGGTTTATAAAGCTGTCGTCTATTGGGGCAACACCAGTTCGCCACTTTAGCGTCAAGCTGCACTCTGTCCTCTGTCCCTAGTTGACTCCAGCTTAGGAAAAGCTGCTTCAGTCGCGGAACTGTCATAGAAGCCTACCGTAAGTACGCGTCTAGGATCAGGTGGATCAAACATGCATTACACGTTCCATGTACGTGGAAGTCAAACTCGATTTGATGACTGTGAATCGATGGTTACATTTTCATCCAAGGTCATTAATTAAAAATACAATGTTTATAAAAATATTAGTAGTACTAAATGATAAATAGAGTGGTAAATTTATAAAAATATTATCAATATCAAATGATAAACAGAATACCAAATTTATAAAAATTGTTCAATGCTGAATAATTTGTTATTAGTTCTCTTTCTGAAAATTCTAATATTTTATTTGTTATTGATGGGTATTTCTAAATGAAATATTAAGTTCTAACAAGTAGTGAGTTGAGAACTCTCAACTTTGTTAAAGTGAAAAAAAATATTTAATTACTTTTGAATATTTATCCCGCCTGATTATGGTAAGTATGTGTGTATATGATTTAGTGTCACGAGAATTGCCGCTTTTTTCTAATGAAATAATTTTTTTTCAGGTTCGACATACCTTCAGGAATCAGAATGAATATCGTGTCGCATATCTGCTCGAAAACCGACTCTTCCATCAACTCGTCGACGCAGTCCTCGTGGGTCACTGTGATGGTGGATTTAGACTGCATCGTACAGTTGCAGTTTCATTCTCGTTCCTGTCATTTTCGTTACGACTGTCAAATGTTTTCACGATCGTGACGCTTCGTATCGCGGGCAACTTCACAGGGATTTTAGTAAAACGATCAGAAATTGAAAGTTCAAAACTGGTAAGTATACCTCCTTCGTATTTGTAGAAATTAATTTTTCATAATACTTCAAACGACATTTAAAATAATTAATTAAAATTTCAAATACTTTTCCGAGATTATAGTTTCTCTTTAATAATATACCTTTAATTCTTTTATAGTAATTAGTTGAATATTTGGAATTTACTTCTCAATTATTATACTTACTTTAATTGGTGTTGTTGCGTGGGCCCTCAGGGAATCCTGAGTCTCAAAGTAATTAAAATTCGAAACACGTTAGTTTGATAGATAATTTTGAATAAAAAGGAAATTATAACGATAATAATAAAGAACAATAAAGATTTAAATTAAAACTTGGAAAACTATATTTAAACTATTTGAATAAACGATTTTTAACTAATTTTAAAGGAAAACAAATTTAATTGATAAAGTAATTTTTATACGTCCTTTCTATTACAACGTTGTCGGTGGAATGGAATGTCTTTTCATTTCCCTTCGTATATCATTTTGTTTAATTACAAAATGTCCTTAGTTACTACTGACCAATCTTATAATTATTAATTTCTAAGATTTAACCTGATTCGTTGATGCGTTTCTTCCCGGTTATTGATAACGAGCGATTTACATATTTGCAATGATTGAGCGTTAGGATAGGAGGCAAAGGCAACTGGCAAATGTTTAAACATTTGTTTCTAAGTGAATATTGATTATTTTATAATCTTGAAATCCATTTATTACAAGGATCTCTAACAGATTTCACACTTCTTCAAATCAGTGTCAACTTCACCTTTACCCTCCTTTCCTATTATATGTGTTATTCGATTCAAACTTCGCGCCTGTAAAGCTTATGACATACACCGCTACGTGACATGAGCGGGGACCGCAACAGTGTAAAAGCAAATTGGAATAGGAAAAGAATTTGACTTAAGTAGTTCTCATGAATCTCAATATTTAAATAAAACTTCAGTAAAATTTCATGAGAAAGTTCATAAAAATACAATTTAATGTAAAACATACAAAAGTTTACAAGAAGGCTGAACCATACCGTAGAAAAAGTTCTTTTGCGGATAAGTATATTATGTGAACGGGGCTTTAAGTCTAAGCCTCAAACCCCGAGGTTCTTGTCCATACTAAATTTAATTCTTTTTATTAAAAATGTTTTAATTCACTTCGTGAATTGTCTTTTTAACATAGTTCCAAACGTGTTACTAATAATGTCTTCAATTTTTCACTCCAAACTTATTTAAATTCGTTAAATATTGTAATTCCGCGGCGAGATTAGAATCAAATCGCGGTCCCTGTCGATAAATTTTCGCGCCATAACGAAAACTTTCAAACATTCCAAGATGAACGACAAGGAACGCCTGAATTCCGATCTGCAAGGGATGCTCGACGAATTTACGAGAGTTCGAGATGTACAATACCAAAATTAACTATTTTTAATAACAACTAACATGATTTTCACAATTTATTTTAATAAATTTCGCCATTTAACGAACATTACAGTCGCATGTGGGTTTGAAAGCCTATTGCGACGCTCAGGAGGTAACTTTACAAACGGAAAAAGAACGTTCGGAGAGGATGAAGGAAATTTTAGAAAATTTATCCAAAGCCTACATGCTCCTCGAGAAACGTTACAAGATCACCGTGGACGAGTTAAGCGCAGAAAAAGAAGGTCTTTGTAAAACAATCGAGAGTCTGAAAGACCAGTGTGACCATTTACGACTAATTGCAACCGACCGTAATGGTGACGACGATCAAGGTAACAAATTATCGAATATTTCTCCATTAAAATCACTTTTCGTGGAATTATTACTGTGACTGTCTTTATTTAATATTATTTAGTTTACCTGGTATTATTTAGTATTATCTAGTATTATTTAGTATATTATTTGCCACCTAGTTTCTAGGCTCCAGGATGAGGTCGAGGTCCTTAAAACCCAATTGGTTCTTCAGGAAGAAAAATTTAATGAAGATAAGGCTCATTTGAAGCGGCAACACTCTGATGAGGTTCAGAGGTACAAAGTGTTACTGCAGGCCATGAAACTGGATACTGCATCGGTATCAGGGGTTAAAAATAATATTAATAACAGATTTTCTAATGATAATAATAGTAATTTTTACAAGAAAAATTATTATATAATAATATATTCATTAATTTGTATTAGAAAATAAAATGGACATATATCTCAAAGACAGATGGCTTTAAATAATTTAAAATCAGCTTGTGCAGGAATATTAACAATTTTTCTTTAATATAGGGTGGAACTAAGAAAAGGGGACGACCGAAGGGTGCAACCAAAAATCAGAGCAATCCGTCATTTTTTAGGTACGCACTGTTTTTTATATATGAATTCTTAATTATTAATTTAGTGTAAATAGACATTAAGTACAGACTGCAGATATTCATGCAAAGTGACGTTTCCATGATCCATTTTGCTAATAAATAAATTATTTATTTGCCTCCGCGAAGGTACTGTTAACTTGAGAATTAATTAAGAAAAGTGTATGAAAAATTTCTGAGCGCATATATTATTCATTATGGCCAACGTATTTGCATAAAATTCTCAGTCTATGTCATAATAGTGATCGATATTTGAATTCCAAGATGGCCTGAATTGCACATAGAGAGGGTCAGCAGCGCCCCCATGGACGCTGAGGACAAACCTAATGACGGGAATGAAAAGAATAAAAAACGAAAGTTGTTTCACGAAGACACGGACGGTACATTTAACATTGTTTAGTCGTTAAAAAAATATTTAGGTGATTAACAAACACATACTAATCCATATAAAAATGTATAATTAATGCAATTTACTTTCATACAAGACGTAGCGTTTATTTTCCATTTTGTTGATTAAACTAGCAATATTTTTTGGTTCGATTTCGACTTTCTTAAATAAAATATACATTATACATATTATTAATGACAGTAAGCCTCAATGTTACGGGACTGACATATCTCTATTTTCACGGTCGTGGCGTTTTTCACGCGTCCAGACGAAAGTTGGATACACGGGGAAAGTCGGATCATTTACGGATCTTTCGGTTCAGCGAGTTCCAACTGTTCGTGTAATCTATCTTCAGGTGACCGTAGGTGTTCAAGTCGATATGCGGGGGAGGTATTATCTGTACCATTGAACGATATTCTGGCGTGGGATTGCCTGAAACATCTGTAAATAATTAATATCAATTATTACCAATACAACAATTATCGTAAAATAATCGAACCATATTCAGCAAGCATATTTTCATAAAATTTTTTTGGAAATAGATATCAGTGATTGATTTGTGGAACATTAAAAAAATACTGCAATTATTTTTTAATATTCACTATTAGAAAAATAACTAGCACATACTTTATCTATAGTGGTTCTTTCATACATCGAATCTATTTTTGCAATCCTTTTGATTTTGCTAAAGATTCTAGTATATAAATAAATTTTGTTAACGATAAATTTTTGCATAACAAAATAAAACTTTACCCAATTCTGTGGGGGTCACCGATGGTATGCGGAGGTCCACGTATTCAGACCTTGAAAAATGCAAATATTCTCACTATTAATCCTTCATTAAATCACTTAATTTTGTATAAACAATTTTACCTGTGAAGATCCCTCATAGATGCAGATTTACATCTGTGCCTGAATCGTCTGTGGTCCTCCATAAACTCGCCGCCATGCCTTATTTCTAGAGTAGACAATTTTTTACAATTATTTTAACAATACATTTGAAAAAATAATCGTATATTCGTAATAGGAAATATCAAATATTAGGTCTGACACAATATAGATATCGGGATTATACTCTCCCACGTTTCAGGGTCACTGCTTTCTTCTCTTAAATGGACCGTATATATTCAGAAAAAATTATAAGAAAAAAAAAACGTGTTCCATCTATATTGAAATAAAAATGATATTTCTCGCAAAAAGTGGTAACGAATGGTCAGCGATACCATTTACTTTCACGTTGTTTATCTGGACACTTTAGTTGACCTGGACACGGTGTACCGTATTCGGTCGAGTAATCCTCTAATTAATAGAAGCGTAGCAGAGCTCTTCGCATCTAATAGGCTTGACTTTAATCGCCCCGTAGATTGGACGCCCACCGACGCCTTCAGTCTTTCGCGTCGTAAACCTTGGGATTTGTCGCGTTTATGATTTAGAACAAGGACGGGGGAAATTGTTACAGGCAGCGTAAAACCAGGCGTTGGGATTTTTTTTACAATCCTCTGTAGCCTCGTTATTTTCCAGAAAATTTTCCGCAAACTCCACGACAGTTGCTATTACACCATTACGATAGTTGCACAAATTATCATATTTCTTATAATACATATTTTCCATAAAATTAGTTAAATATTTATTAAACTTGTGTAGTATTATCATTCCTATACTACTTTCCTGTACTAATTTACATTCTTATTTTAACCCTCGGAATCCTATGGCAGAGTCATCGGGGACCCATCAATAATCATAATCATTGAACTTTCTACACGAAAACAAAATGAATATTTAACTATTAACGGTCCGTACTCGGAGGGCTAAAAAACTTGTCTACTAAATTATTGATATATAACAATGTTTATAAATATTCATTGGAAGTACGTGTCTATGAATTTTATAAAAAGACAATTTACGGTTAATAATTATACATTTTTTTATTAATTTTCATCGTCATTATATAGTTTCTTACATTAACAAATAAAATAGCTAATCCCATCGTCTTGACAGTCCACGCACGAATTAACGTGCCACGGTGAAAGTGGAGGCGTTCGAAAGCAGCTCTGGAAACAATAGTTACGCGTCGAACGAACGTCAAATTCGCGGATAGGCATCCTCGCGACACATAAGCGTAAAACCCTGCGTTTTTCACCGCGGCCCGTGACTTTCTAGGCCGCGATAGAAATCGTTCGAGTTGCCGCGACGCGTGACAAACGGGGAACCGTGTACCGCGGAGTCGCCAATTTTCCGCGCAATCGATTCGTTCGCGTTCGTCACTCAACGATTAGTTTTTATCGTTTTTTGCGACCGTGACGTCGAGGAAGAAACATTTGTCGACATGCCGTGGCATTTCACAACAGCGAACAAAGTAAACCGTTACTCTGAATCCAAATACCACTGCTAACATCAATATACTTTGTTCGGAGATTCGAAATTTGGAGAAATTACTGTTAATAATCGTCTGATCGGTTTCGGTCCTTTTTTTTGATTATAGATCCTGATGAAAGGGACTAAAAAGTTGGTATGAATCGTTGCTCTAGGATTGATAGTTTCGCTAGGAATCCTAGTTTCGTGTCGACCTTTACCAAGTGTCTACCTTTACCAAACGTGTCGACTTCTTTGGCTTTTACCTAACTCAATGTTATAACGAAACTACTGATCCTAGAGGAACGATGTAGAAGACCTTTTTTGTTCCTTTCATTGAGATTCATAATATAGAGAAAGAACTAAATTGATCGGATGACTGAAAGTAGTTGTCGATTGCGTGTTTCCCTTCATCGAGTTTCTACCTTTACCAAACATGTCGACTTCTTTGGCTTTTACTTAACTCAATGTTATAACGAAACTACTGATCCTAGAGGAACGATGTAGAAGACCTTTTTTGTTCCTTTCATTGAGATTCATAATATAGAGAAAGAACTAAATTGATCGGATGACTGAAAGTAATTGTCGATTGCGTGTTTCCCTTCATCGAGTTTCTACCTTTACCAAACATGTCGACTTCTTTGGCTTTTACCTAACTCAATGTTATAACGAAACTACTGATCCTAGAGGAACGATGTAGAAGACCTTTTTTGATCCTTTCATTGGGATTCATAATATAGAGAAAGAACTAAATTACTCGGATGACTGAAAGTAGTTGTCGATTGCGTGTCTCCCTTCATCGAGTTTCTACCTTTACCAAACATGTCGACTTCTTTGGCTTTTACTTAACTCAATGTTATAACGAAACTACTGATCCTAGAGGAACGATGTAGAAGACCTTTTTTGTTCCTTTCATTGAGATTCATAATATAGAGAAAGAACTAAATTAATCGGATGACTGAAAGTAGTTGTCGATTGCGTGTTTCCCTTCATCGAGTTTCTACCTTTACCAAACATGTCGACTTCTTTTGCTTCCAACCAACTTAATTTTCTGATGAAACTACTGATCCTAAAGTAACGATGCAAGGAACCTTTTTTGTTCCATTTATCAAGATTCACTATTTAGAGAAAGAACTAAATTTATCGAACGACTGGAATTTGTAGTTGAAGTAGGAATAGGACTGGAACGATTAGAATTGGTAGTTGATAGATGCTTGTCCCAACGTTTGGATGGGCCAATAGTTCTCCCGTTGCAATTTCGAGCAGCATTACTCGAAACGGAAGTGCATTCCTTGACTGAATCCGATCGACGTGCCAGCACGTGAAGATCGACGATGCAACAGTGGGAATTGCATAACGTTTTCGCGAGATTTTCTCATGTGAGGCACGATACCGGGAGCGCGTAATCGTGTCGCCGCGTGCGAGAATATCAATTAACGCAGCCATAGTGATGTAGAGAAAACGCACTCGACTGCCACATTGTGGTTTTTGGTCACGAAGAGGGAACGAACCGGTTGCGCGGGTCGATGACGCCTCGGTTTTAAGGATAGACTGGGGTTGCGTCAGGTCATCTGGTGTGTGATGTATTTCGTCATCTGTTTAGGAAAAATCTGTCCATGTTACATTTCAAAAACTTCGAAGATGTGTCATTGGTGTGATTACCAAACCTCTAATTTTCATATTTGGAAAATCTCTTATTCCTTCGTTTTGAGTGTCTCTAATTTTTTAGTTCAGAAAATCTCTCTTGTGCATCGAAAATGTACTTTCTACTTCAAGAATCTCGATCTCAAGCCTTGAACATAGGTCACGTTCATTCTTCAGAAATCTCATTCGACTATAAGAAGATCTCAAACCTGTCGAGTGGAATATTAACATTTTTTTTATTGTTTATTGTATCGAATTTATACAGGTATCTTTCAGTAATTTGTACGAACTTCAATCGTCCCACGTTAGTTTGAAATTGCGTATACACTTGAACGTGGAATTTCCTAATTAGGGTGAAATTTAAAGAATGCAATATTCCATTTGCCACAAATTTAATGACCACTTGAGGTGTTCGAAAACATGTAGTGGTGGGATCTTCTTCCTGTGAGAGTGTTTTCTCTCATCAGGAACACAGGGACGAAAACTCCACCCGGAAAATGTGATGAATATTGACTAGGTGAAAGCGCGATAGCAGAAAATCTATATCACGGTCTTCTGATCACGTGTCGGATCGAAATAATTATAATGGTCGTCAGGGTACGAATGTTTAATTAGAAACTCGAATTTTGTGACTCACAAAAATTCATGAAAAATATAATACACTGGGGCTCTCATTAAGTCATGTTAAACACATTTAATTGATTTCTATAAATATTACGAAATTGTTATTAATTGATCAAAGTTTATGGTTTTTAGAAAAATATAATATGCTAGGCCTCTCCTTAGGTCAAGTTAAAAACATTCACCAATTTTTATAAACATCGTAACATTGTTATTAAAATTAAAGTTTGTAGGTTTCAGAGCAGATTTTTGAAAACTTTATGGTTTCTTTGTATAAAAATCGTTGTGAAGGCCTTGTGTATAGTTTTTAGAAAAGATTTTCGAAAATTTCCAGGACTTTTTGTACGCAGATCGTTGTGGAGTACTCGATTCGGTGCATAGTAAACGGGAAAGCAATTAATCTTACCGGAGAGAGGTGCGTAGACCGGAAACGGTGCGACGTAATCCGGTACCTCGTCCTCGTAGATCGGCTGATGATAGTAGCAACTATTGTTCCCTGGCCTAGGTGGTCCACAATACAATTCTTCCACGAAAGCCGGTGCGTCGTAGCCCGGTTCTCTCGCCGAGGATGAATACCTACAATGTTTCGTCTTCTTCTAGTTGTTTTCCCATTGATTGTTTAACATGGAATTGTTGTTTAGCGTGGAGAAAATTGCCGTTGCCCTTGGACTATCCGTATGTTTCAGCAAATGTTATATATATACATATATACATTCATAAATATTTTATTCATTAATTAATATTGAAAGAACAAAATGATAAATGATTTCATGTAATATCAAACATGCCACTATATAAGAATTATAATTTTCTTAAAATATAAGAAATATTTATAAATGCTATATTTATTAATACTAGGCATACAAAGTGTTAAATGATTAAATAACAAAATATCGTATATCAAATACAAATTCTCTATTAAATATGAATTATAATGATTAGAGTTTGGGAAATGGAATATATTTACGAGATAACTGAATATAACAATATATAGTATTAAATATGTGTATATATAAATAAATAAATATGTAGAATATATTTATAAAATATATTCTATTTATCTTATAAACGTATTTTATTGTTAATAAATTATTTAATAAAACAGTATTAATAATAAGTAGTTAATTAAATGCGGTTGTTTTGTCTACTTTTGTGCAACATAAAGCATAGAACAAAACAGGAAGAAAAACTATGTGCGAATTTTTCGATGCAGTATGTTAATTGGACACTAAATATCTCGATTTGCATAAACATCCACAGTCTACTATTCACCGATAATCTTCCTCACGAATTATATACTTATCGAAGTCTAATTACGATTATCAATTTTAAATACGATATAATGTCCATACGTGAGTTTTCACCGAACAAGAACAACGCACAATTTATTAACCACCGCTTCCCCATTATTGCAAAATATTCAGGTAGTTTCCTAGCGTCACGCGATCTAATCTGCATGAATAATTAAATAACCAAAATTACATATAACACGGAGAAATTGCGCAAGTATCGAGGAGAATCGGCGAGCAACCAAATGCCAAAAAAACACAGCAGTTGCAGTAAAAAATGATTAAAAAAAAAACAGAGAATTTCGAATCAAACGGTGGAACGGATTTAAGGGTCGAGCAAACTTCATTTCTACATTGAAATTTCGAATTTCCCGGGCGAACAGGCTCGAACTATTGCGAGAACTGATAATAATCGATCTCGACCGCGGTTGCATAAAATGGAATTCTATTGTTTACCAAAGTTATGTATTTATTTTTCTTTTTTTTCTCCGTCGTATACAGTCTGTTTAACCCAATATATTTTCCACCGTATTGCAGTTTGTTCGCAAAAGATTGTATCAGTGGGCGGTAAGTAGGGCGAGGTGTTGTCGACCGTGTGGCTCTAGCGTGGTGATGTTTATTAAGCTGCAGTTTCACTTGGAGTACAGCTTCCCCGAAAATACTTTTATTTTTTCAAATATTATGAAAAAATAAATGCTTTTTATTTCAATGTATATTAAATTGATGATAAAAAGTTACCACGCGTGAGAGTTCCATGCAATGATTTTTAATATTATATTTTTACTTTAAATTTTTATTTTAAAAGTATTCGTAACATAGTAAACATATTTGTAATAAAAGGACATGCATGTTACATTATTCAAGTTTCTATATTTTAATATTTCACTGTCTGGTACAATTATAGAAGTGAAGAAATTAATCTCGGACCACGAAGTATTAATACTATTAGGTTATGGTGTCCATTTTAAGCCCCTGGTATTTCCGAGGGTCCTTGAACAGGATAGAACGACAGGGCCCGGTCGTAACATAAGTTACACAACATGTTCGTCCAACGGGACACAATTGCCACGGGAATTTAATTGCCGGAAAGAGACACTTCCTTCGATCGTAATAGGCATCCATCAGCGATCCAACACGGTGCAATGAACCCCCTAACGACGTTCAAATCGATGATTCGAATCGGAACGGTGAAAGGCAAAATCCCTTGAACCGTGCCCGCTAGGCACGAGCTAATTTACCGATTTTCAACGAGAGACCGAAAGAAAAACATTTGAAATACCACGTGCAGCCTTCTGTTGCGCTATAGAGGGAAACCGAACGCGAATGATAATAAATGGAGATCGTCGAACAGATTGCTCAAACACAGAACAACAACCTCTGAGATTTAATTGTGGCTTTGAAATGCGTGGGGACGCGTTACTGAGACATTGTTTGGAAATAGATCCATCTGAGCCCTCTTTGAATTGTATATCTTCTGGACAGTATGAAACACTGACAAATACTATTAAACAGTGAGATGTTTTGTGTTAAAATATATTTCAAGTGTTAACTGTTCAATCTAGAAAATTAAAGATTAAAGTTCCTTGGCCTGATAGAAGTGGGGGCTACGAAGTTGGAAGTCTCAATGAGGTTTTCTAAACATATTACAATTCAAGAAAATCTTGGGCTTAGGTCTGGGTTAGGTCTATCAGAGTTAGGGTCATCTGAATTGAATCTGATTGAGTATTTTGATCCAATAATTCTGAACATCATTTGGGACTGCCAGACCTAGTACGGCATAAGTTGGTCTTGGGCTACTTGAGTCACTAGATCCAATTTCTTGACCTAATAATCCTGAAGTTCATCTAAGATTCCTTTTAAACCTATTAGGATTAAATATCATCTTGGATTGCCTGGACAAACCAGAACTCAAGGTCATTTGGACCTCCCGAATAAATAGGATTCAAAGCTCCCCTAATTTTCTCGGTCACAGAACTCAAGATTCCCTACAATTTCTTGGGCCCTAACGTTCGACTAGAAAGTCCTATCTACATCTAAATTCCCTTCCCCAGTACTGGTCTTCTAGACCTAATTCCATTACCATAAATTGGTATGTGAACTGACTATTAAATACTTCAATCGACATTCTAAGTCAACAGAATCTGAAGGTTCCCTGAGGGATGAGAACTTAAGATTTCCAATTTCTCGAGCTACAGCTTCCAAATAGTAATTTACAGTTCTCGAGTGACTTCCTTCTGTCTTATCGCTAGAAATGGTGTTATCGATTAAATATAAAATAATTCAGTAGTATTCTGAACCACTCACCAATATTCAGACTGAGCACGTGGATCGTGTGAAAGATGATGGTACGATGGGCGTCGTTGGTGGCGCGACGCCTGTTGCGTCAAACCAGCGACGCTGTGTCGACGCAGGTACGCATAGTTCTCCAGGTCCCACGGGTCGACGTAGTGCCGGCTGGCGCTTCCGGAGCTGTAAGCGTCTCCAGAGCTGCCGCCGGAAGTCGAGCGCTGGGAACCCACCGAGTCCCAATAAATCGGGGACTCTACTGGCATTTTCATGACGCTGGTACTTCTGGTTGCCCTTCGTTGAACTGTATCAGTCTCTGCGCTACAACTATCTCTTACCAAAACTCGCCCAAACAGAGATCACTGTTAATCCTTTATTCAAATAAAAAATTAACTTTTACTAAATTCTTCCCTTCCTTTGTAGCGACATTACAGAAACTTCCATTTAGACTAAATAATCGTCGACTGGATGCCCCAGTAGGTTAATAATAATTATTTAATATTTTGTGACATTTCTTTTCCGTTTTTATTTAAATTGTTTAAACATACGCGACATGCACGTTCAGTTTAATTAGCATTAAAAACCTTTTATCCCTCTAGAAATCTAAGGTAAACTTCTTTCGGGATTTAGTTTCACAAACACGAGAACACCACGAAACAACCAGTAACCCGATTAATTTTTTTTTTAATTTTCGAAGCTTCAACTCTTCGTTCGCGTACGGTTCGCAACGGGAGCGAGCTTATCCGTTTCCGGTCGGTCGACGAGGCGCATTGTGCACGTCGCGAGCACGATTTCGCTTCTGGATCGTGTTCGAGCAGCCTCGAAACCCTGTGGTTCACTGTTTTTCCTCTCCTACTACCGGTCAGGTGGACGCGCCGATCTCTTGGAAGACAAGTGAAACCGAAGACTTTCACGCCTGCGCTACCGTTAGACCCCACCTGCACCCGAAGCTGGTGCATCATGCTGGTGTACCGTTGCAATCTCTTATACATCATCACCCAATATCGATAACTGATGTTTAGTAGCAATGGTAGACATTTGTAGCTTCAGATCAGTAAGGGAATGTAGTAAACACTATTCTTCTTACAAGGGAAAGCACGGAAGTGTCCTCCTTTGATTTTGATGAAACTTCGTATGTTTGTTAAGCAGTCAAAAATAAGGGATACGTATTTTTTTTTATCGGTTGAGACGCGTCTTTAAGGGGTGAAACCAGCCCTCGAAGTTTCGTACCGAAATTTTTTTGTTATAAACAAATTATATTTTGGACAATTCGTTAGCATTATATTATTCTAGATAAAAAACCGCAAACCTCGTCCATTAGAAGTTTTCTTGTATCTCCTCTGGTTTTCGAGATAGTACTTTCGGGTCGAAATTTCGAGGGGTGGTTTCACCCCTTAAAGTCGCGTCCCAGCCGAGAAAAAAAAATACGTATCCCTTATTTTTGACTGCTCAACAGACATACGAAGTTTCATCAAAATCGGAGGGGGACACTTCCGTGCCTTTCCTTGTTAGTAAAAATAGGCACTAGTAGTTTTGTATCAGTAGTAATGGGTACTAAACGTCCCAAGTAGATACCTGATCTCTGCTAGATGTAGTTGCTAGAAGGTAGCTAATTTTAAGAATAGGTACTTTTTGATCAAAGAAAGGTGCCAAAGAGAATCCTCTGCTCGGGGATAAATATCACTAGCTTCGGATCTGCGACAGACTGTGATAGCCACCGTACATCTAAAATGGATACCTGATCTTCCAAAAATAATGCTAGAGGTTCTTGGACTTAAACTTAAATACCCTTTAATAACAGAATGGGTTATAGCAGGTACCAACAATTAAAAGTAGAAATCGTTCGATCATAGTCAGATATTGATAAAAATTAGGTATCTTTCCAGACGGGTTAATGACGGCTTAAAGACGCCTCAGACCTAAAATAGCCGTAAAATGGACGTCTTCGAGGCGTCTAGTGATATCTGGATTCTATCACATGCAGGTTGGAGACTACATTAAGTACTGATTACGAAAAAATAGTCACTCGAACTGTCTACTGATCATTTGATTAGAAACAAGTATTGGTGTCTATTGCTAACCAAATTTGACACAAATTACGATACTATTTAATGGCTTCCATGTCTCGAATATAGGATTTTATTCAATAATCTGCCTATCACAAATGAATACTAGTAGCCATAGTGTGTTTTAACACTAGGTTTACGGGACGCGTCATTTTGACGCATTTCGAATGCTTTCTAACCTCGAAATTCTCTATGTGGTATACCTATCTCTATAGCTATGCATTACTTTCAGAGATCATAAATTGTGTATTATATAAAATAAGTTGTTTTTTAAAGAAAATCTGCGGGTTCGTTGATGCGTGCCGTGGAGATACCTACACGATAAGTGCCCGTAAACCTAGTGTTAAACTTCCCCATGTGCCTGATTCAATACAGAAGAATTTCAACAACTTGTTTTGCTGTTCCCATGAAAGAACGCGTACTAAACGATCGCGGAATTCAATAGAAATAGCCTATTATCGTTATCGCCGTTTCTCAAAATGGCTGCAACCAAAGAACCATCCAGTTGGCATTCCTCTAACTGCTCGTTATTTCTTTAACTGTTCGAACCTCAATGCACGCGGTAACATTGCGCAATAAACTTTCATCGGCCTTTTGTAGAAACGATCGTCAACCCGATTCCGTTTAATTATATCAGGGGCACTGGCTGTCGTTGCCGGGCCGTATAATACCGCGGGCGAATCAATTAGAACGTGCCCCGTTGAAACATTTCTGCAAGAAATATAGCGCTACATACTAGGAGCCGGCCAACATAACGAGCCAATAATAATTCTCACCGGGTAAACCTGTCTTGTTAATTATTGCGTGAAAATAACTGACCCAATGCCCTACGGCTTGGCTGTCCTAGTCGAGACTTCTGGTATTTAACAAAAACGTCTAGCAAACTACACTTTCACATCAAAAACTGTCCATTAAAAAAGAAATTAGGTTAAGTTTCCGTAAAGTTATACCACCAATAGTCCATCTTTAATACAGGCAGAGGAATGAAAAACTCCATGAAATTTCTACTTGTTTATTATAAATAGGTAACAGTAACTTAAGCGCTAATTGAAAGAATACGGTTAGAATCGATGCACTTAATGCAATAATAAAATACAATCACAAATTGGTTGAAAAATAATACAATCACAAGTCATTTAAACGTATATGCTGATACAATTAATCGTACATGATTAAATGAGACCAAACAAATTAAATTGAAGTCGTTCTCTCTCGGTTTCGATAATCACAAATAAACAGTTCAACACAACAAAGTAACGTCGAGAGTGTTCCTTCACCTTTTTCCAGTATTATTTCTTCGTCTTGTGTATCTTATTGTTCCCAGTATCGCTGGGTAAAGATAAATTGAATCGCAGCAATGCCACTGCCAGCTATAAAAATATCAACCGTCCGATTTTGCTTTCCGCTTACGCTCGTGAATATTCATGAGGTTCCGCGATCCGGTCTATCGAAAATTGAAACGGCTAGAAAGTCGGAGTCGTTCTGCACTTTCTTCCAACTCTGTACACAATGCATTCAACCGAGCACACCTGTCTCTATTGCTTTCTCATTGAAGGTATTTGATTCTTGATCTAGCTCCATGTTCCTATTCTGCTGTGAAAATTCCAAGTTTGAATCCATAAGGTGTCTTATGTCCAGTTATTCTCAGGTCCAGGTGACATAGGGTCTAGATAAATGTCCAAGGGGATGCCTAGAGCTTAGGTACCCTAACTCATCTAACTGTCATGAATGTCTTGTGAAGCCCAGGGTATAAGTATGCTAAGAGCTCTGAAAATCTGAGGGCCTAGATACCCCAAGTGTTCCATATGTCCTAGGATTTATGTACCCCAAGTGTCCCAGGATCTACAGACTCTAAATTTCCCAAGTGCCTCAAAATGTAGGTACTCTATTTATGCTAAGGGCTTTGGAAATCTGAGTGCCTAGATACCCCAAGTGTTCCATATGTCCTAGGATTTATGTACCCCAAATTTCCCAGGATATACAAACTCTAAATTTCCCAAGTGCCTCAAAATGTAGGTACTCTATTTATGCTAAGGGCTTTGGAAATCTGAGGGCCTAGATACCCCAAGTGTTCCATATGTCCTAGGATTTATGTATCCCAAGTGTCCCAGGATCTACAGACTCTAAATTTCCCAAGTGCCTCAAAATGTAGGTACTCTATTTATGCTAAGGGCTTTGGAAATCTGAGGGCCTAGATACCCCAAGTGTTCCATATGTCCTAGGATTTATGTACCCCAAATATCCCAGGATCTACAGAATCTAAATTTCCTAAGTGTCTCAAAGTATAGGTACTCTAGACCCAGGCGTTACTTAGATACCTTAAGCGTTCTACAAGTCTGATGATTGGTCACCTTAAGGGCTAAGTATTCCTAAGATTCTGAAAACTTTAGAGCCTAGATACCCTAAGTGCTTTAGATGTTTTAGAATCAATGTACCCTAAGTATTCTAAGTGTCCCTGGACCCACATATTATAAGCTTTGCAACTGTTCCAAAGTGAGGCTATTCCAGGTTCTAAAAGACAAAGAAATGAAGGAAGTCCAGAATCTCGTTACGTGTGTTTTATTCGTGAATATCGAACATTTCCTCGGCCCACGATGGAAGCCAAGATGTACACACGCTCCGTCGTCTCCATACACATCCCGAAACCCAAGGTACCAGGTGAGAAAATAGTCTGGCCTCCGATGAATAAATTAAGACTACCGTTAGAGAGCCGATGGAAGGGAACAGTTTGTTCGTATCGTTTGTGACATGGCATCGGAACCCAGACTATCTCACCTGAACTGATCATTCAGTTTCTCCTGTCGCGACGGATCCACTGGACCCAATGAACTCGTGCATCATTTCGGGCACGCTACATGGGTCAATTTGTTTTCTGGCTGGCAAGAAAATCGCTCAGAATGAAAATGGGAAACGCTGTCAGTGTATCGGTTCCACGTATATTCTCAATTTTATTCCTACTCGTTTTTTTTCCTCTCCCTCTATTTAAAACAGTCGTTTAAAAAATAGTGTCTTTAATAATTTGATAAAAAAATAGGGAAGCGAGTCTTGCTCTCGACACACACAGTGTTTCCCTGTTCTCATTTCGCCACCGGAGAACATTACACAGAGAGGAACCAACGATAAACCAAAGGTAATACAATCAAAAATTAATATCGAATTTTGTCTTTGCAGGTGGAGATCCATGGGCCTACCATACGTCTCTTCCTGTCTGCGTAACTGTACAATCCGGGAACCCCGCGGTCGCAAGAGGACGTCCCCGAATTTAGGCAAAACACGATCAGCTCGGAGCACTCGCATACACACTCTAGTTACAGCTTACAACTCAGTCGCTAAACGTCTATGTACACTCCCGGTATTATGCAGATACGATCTACGCGTCGGTCTATCCCCTAAAAAGGACACCAGGGGATAGCTCCTCCCCTCTATCTTCGAAAAAAAAAAAAAAAAAAAAAACGGTGTCGCCTAGAGCCTTTAGTAACGCATATCACAGTTACAAATTCAATATCCGGTTTTATTCCTTTTTTTTTTTGCGCAACGCGGTTTTTCTCTCTATGCAACTAAATCGGTTTTTCCGCTGTGCCGTTTTATCACGCTTTTGTCATCGAATGACGCCGCTTTTACCCGGACAGCCTAAGTGCACGTCTAACATTAAGACGTTCAAGGTTAGAAGTGTACTAGTCGAGAACAATGATGTGGCATCGGGTAACAGCGCTCCATCATCCAATGGAAGGTCCACTTCCTAGAAGTGGTGATCCTCTAGAAGCCTTAAATGGCCCTTTAGTTTTCCAACGAACCTGAAACTCTCGCATCGAAAGACTGGTGTACTGTGCTTACACTTATAGAACACTATAGATAATTGACATCTAAGAATGAGCCAGCAGAAAAATCGAACTAGAAAAATGAAATGTCCCATTTTCTTTTTTTTTTGAAAAAATGAACATTTTTTAATACTTTTCTGCCTTCATACGACATGGGACAATACGTGCTTGGACATTAGTGAATCAGTCGTCTAACTCTTACGAGTATTTTCCCAGGGATATTGTCGTACTGTTACGTGTCATGAGACTACAGAAGAATGTATATCGGTATTTATACCACGCTATATACAGAGAGACAGATGAGTAATCGACATAACAGTTTTTAGACGATTAGACAGACAACTGCAAAGGCAAATGATATCGATTCACAAAAGCTTTCGCTTTTATTCTGGATTCTACGCACGCAGATCTAATTACGGACGATAATTTTGACGCGAAGCGCTTCAGGTTCCAGTTGATAGGCGAAGATCTATTGCTAGTCCCACGAACAAATTTTTCGACGTTCGTCTGCAAAATTATACGTATTTTCGCCAGATCATTTCGGGAAGACCCTAAATATTCTCAATGGTCGCTTAAAATTAAAAAGAAAAATACTGCTTCGGTACTCTCACGAAGACGTACAGTCATCTAGACACCGGAGATGAACAAGAAAGGATTAATCGAAGCCACCATACGATAAAACGGCAGAAGAAAATAATTTTTCACTCGGTAAGAGATACACGTGTAATAATGGAAGGAGTATGTTTAATCGTTAAAAAAATAATACGAATTATCTCTAATAGAATTTTGGTTCGTTTACACCCCTTCAACTTATCTTTCAGCGGCGACATCGCAGTTACACGCTGGCCCAAAAGCATTGTTTTTCTTTTTATATCATCTACACGTTCGATTCGCTACGGAGGCTCGCGGAACAATTCGCGTAGTTTTCTGGAATGCAACTTTTTTTCTCCTGGTGTCCTGAAAATCATCGAAACACCTTTCTCCTAATTCTCGAATCTCTAATCGGAAGGTTTCAAACGTAAATATGTACACGAAGGAAAAGAGAAACTCAAAACGTCTTTCAGAATGTTCCGAAGCACGTTAAATGGAGACACCAATTGGAATCGTGACCGCAGCTCGTAGCCTCGTTTACACGTGTATGGCTCTATTACTTATAAATACATTCTATATTTTATACGTATATCTCGCTATTAGTTATTTTACAATATTTTCAGTAAAGTTGTGACACGGTCTGCTTAGGGTCTACTTTCATCTGACCTGGTCTAACAACAGGGAAGCCGCTAAGTCTACGTCGTATTCAGTCTGCTTCAGAGCACCCTCGCATTCCTGTCTGCCTGCCAAGCCCAGTCTGGAAGTACAAACATTCAATTACATCATTTTTTATCTGTCTAGTTTGATTACATTGCTACACCATCAAGAATCCATAATACAGTAAATCATCGATCAGTGTTCGAAGATTCCTCGGCACTGAAGGTTAAATTTTTCATAAACTAATAGCCATATGCAACTAAAACAAATATCACTGGCTTCAGAATTCCAAGTTCTATCATTGTCAGAAACCTCATTAAAAAGTCAACGTTACACATGGGGACCTCTCTTTGTAAGTGCCGGGGAGCCTTCGAACCCTCATCGAGGATTAACTGTATTCACAAGGGACGACACGGAAGTGTCCTCCTCCAATTTTGATGAAACTTCGTATGTCTGTTAAGCAGTCAAAAATATGGAATACATATTTTTTTTATCGGCTGAGACGCGACTTTAAGGGGTGAAACCACCCCCTGAAGTTACGATCCGAAATTTTTTTGTTATAAACAAATATCTTGGACAATTTGTTAGCACCATATTATTCTACATAAAAAACCGCAAACCTCGTCCATTAGAAATTTTCATGTATCTCCTCTGGTTTTCGAGATAGTACTTTCGGGTCGAAATTTTGAGGGGTGGCTTCACCCCTTAAAGTCGCGCCCCAGCCGATAAAAAAAAACACGTATCCCATATTTTCGACTGCTCAACAGACATACGAAGTTTCATCAAAATCGGAGGGAGACACTTCCGTGCCTTCCCTTATCAGTCCCCTACAAATGAATCGGGTACAAACCTCACAAGAGACTCTATCTTGGCCTGTCTGTCCTTCAGGATCTGCTTCGCGGCTTGATTGGTGTCCCAACCGGTCGCCTGTAACGCCGTCAGTATCTCCTGCTGGGACGCGTCAGACGCCTCCCTCTGCACCTTCATCACTTTGTTTGCGCGAAACTCGTCGTTAAGGGACATGACCAACTGCTGAGAGGCTCCAGTTAACGGGGGACTGACTCCAGAGGGGTACGCCGACGTAGAGGGGGCTAATTGAGTATTAACGACCGTCTCGTTCATTTGAGGTGGTACACCACTTCGTAACGTAGGGGCTTGGGACACCATGGCAGCCTCTTGCGGCAGATTAGGGTGCACGAGCTGCAACAGATTGCCGCTGTTGCCCAGATTGGTCTTCATTACGGGACACTGGCCCGGCACCAAGCCGTTCTGGATAGATTTCATCGGACTCCAGGCCGGTTGCGGCGGTGGATTGTAAACTGGCGGCTGTTTCAGATGCGGGCTAAAGTCGCACGGATGACCCTGAACCGGGAAACTCCTCGTCTGACCGGCTCGTGGTGGTTGTTGTTGTTGTTGCTGCGAACTACCAGCAGCTCCCTCCAAATAATGACTATGACTTAGATTGCTAGAGTCGGGGGCGGACGATGTGCTCGCAGCGTAATAGTTCCTGAGGATATTCTGTTGGACGGTCTTGTTGTACAATGTGTTGAACTCGTTCTGGGACAACTGCTCCAGGTTTGGCACCGTTTGCTTCAGCTCCGCGTAGACCTGCTCCGAGAACACCGCGCTGGCCGGTTTCGAGGGGACGTTGCTCGAGTGCGCTTGCTGGAGATCGTTTTGTATCTGCGTGATCCCGTGGCTCGCGATGGGCAGAATGGGATTCTGGAAGTGACTGGCTGGACTAGCCGCTATTGAGTTTTGTGCGTGACTGATGTTCGTCTTGGTGACGTTGTATTGGTTCCCCAGGTTACTGGGCGCGATTTGCAACAGGTTCAGATTCGTCGGTGGATTGCTGTGGACCCTATTGATGCTCGTTTCGTTGGGATAAGGATTCTGCTGAGACGCCTGCGATTGTTGCCATATTTGGCAGACCATTTGATCGGTCGGTGTCTCCGACACTCGTTGTTCAGGCTGGGGACGTGGCTGCTGGATATTCGTGGTTTTCGACGGCCAGGAGTTCTGTACTTTGGTGGGTAAATTGCTCGTTCTGTGATCGATCTGTGGAGATTTCGGTTTGGCCGATTGAGGTGGTGGTCGTAGCGCTGGGATCGTGTTCTCTTGCAGCTTGTTCACCGATGAATACGACTCGGATGAACTTGCGGTTTCTTGACTGGCGTTCATGTTCTTGCTCGCCTCTTTCTCCCCTAAGTGTTTCTCCAATTCGGCCAGAAACGTTGGGTCCAGCTTCTTTGGGGACACGGTACGAGTGTTGATAGTCAGCTCGTTCAGACTTTGGGCAAGATCATGGTTCGATTTTGGTTTCGGCGGACTCTCATCGGGAGCCATGAGTGGAAGTGGTGGGACATCGGAACTCGGAAGATTTCGACTAGAGACGTTCACGTACGTCTGCTGCGCCTCGTTCTGAAGGTCCTCCGGCCAGGTAGACCAACTGGTCTGCGGAGGACTGGGCTTGTCAATTTCGCTATAATGATTCTGAGAGTACGCGTTGCTGTCTTCTGCGTCGACGTTCACGTTCAGATTAATACTGTCGTTTCGATTCTCTTTGCTCAGGTTTATGGAATAGTGACTGACATCCGATCCAGATTCAGGCGTGAAATAATTTGTACTATCCGGACAGCTACTGGCATCTTGATTCTGTACGTTCCCGTACGCCTGAGTCTTGTAGTACCGACTGTTCATGTCAGGTGGAACTTGGCTGTAGTATCTTGAATGAGGAAGCTTCAGAAACACCGACGATGTGTCGAATGGGTCCGAGTACGCAGGATCGACGTTCTCTGGGAAGTTGGCGTACGTTCTAGGATCATCCTCTTGCCAATTCACCGGTTGCTGTCGTTCCATATCGTCGATAGGCTCGTCGAGGATATTAACCACTCGACGACAGGCAGTATCAGATTGCGCGACGCTCGTGTTCACTATTTCTTCCGGGGACAAGTCTATCAAGCTACCCTCTTGGCTACTGGATCCAGTGGCATTGGTCGATTTCACCGAGCTGGCTCTAATGTCGTTCTGAAATTTTGTGTAGTTAAATTGCTTCCGTGATCGTGGAGTGGTGCTGAAAAATTTCTTCTTCAGATGGCTATCCGGGGCAGTAGTTACGCCCACAACGTCAGGTGGTTCCATGGGATTTCGTAGGTAAACGTCGTCTATGTAAATAGGACTACCCCAACTTTTCCCAAAAGGTGCACCGTGCCCAGTATGGATAAAGGAGTTTTCTAAAGGCTTACTTATGTCTTCAGGTTGCTTGCGTCTCATAGGATCGACCAGGCAACGAGGAAACAAGCCTATTTGAAAGGTTCGTTGGTTTTGACCCTTCCACCAGTAGTTCTCAGGCCGACCATCTAGAATCACTATTTGGTCACCTTGTTCGATGGTCATTTTCTCGGCTTCTTCGAAGTGATTCACGGCTTTCATTACGGTCGGAACCATTCCTGTCAGGGATGTCCGTAGGGACGTGAATGTCGGTCGTTCCGAGGGTTCCCGGGCCCAACATCGTAACATCAATTGGTACATGACTGGCGGCGTACCTTCTGGCTCGTGCAATCGTTCCCCGTCTTTATCAATCTTTCGCAGAATCTCCGAACCGTTCAGCCCAACCCATGGCTCCTCGCCAAATGTCAGCATCTCCCACAACGTGACACCAAACATCCAAACGTCGGACGCGTGACTGAATTGGCGTGCTTTTAGCGATTCCGGTGCACACCACGGGAACGGTACCTTCTTGTGCTCTGTCATAACGTAACAGTCTTCCTGTTGGGGCAGGGCCCTCATTAGGCCAAAGTCACCAATTTTCACTTTATCTACGGAGCTCAGGAGAACGTTTCTACAGGCTAGGTCACGATGGAGAAACCGTTTCGCCTCTAAATATGCCATCCCCGTAGCAACTTGCAACGCGTAATTGCAGAGAGTTAATACTGAAATACGGCCACACTGTTTTCGTAAGTAGTCTAACAATGCTCCGAAAGGAGCGAGTTCTGTCACCATCATCATTGGTTGCGATAGTACTACCCCATACAATCTTCAAAAAACAAACAATTGAAGTCTATGTAGCAATTGATTAATCACATAATTCTATTCTTTTAATTGTATTACGTTCAGTGAAATACATACCTAATAAGATTATGATGATCAAGCGTGTGCATCGCTTGAACTTCAGACACAAAGTCTTCAATGACACTTGGCTGTGTCAAGGCATCTGCCTTCAGAACTTTCACGGCAACTGGCAGTGTTCTTCCTGAAGGCGATGTCCATTCTCCACGTCTAACTACACCAAAGCTACCGTCTCCTAATTTGGTGGACAATGTCACATCCTTATCTTGTATGAGGCATGTCAACACCGAAGAACCTTCAACCGGTTGTGATGTTCTCTTGGTGGTTTTTGTGCTGCTGCCAGGCCTGATCTTGGTAATCAAGTTCTTCTTCCATTGTGTGTTCCTCTTTTTCTTAACGGCATCTAACAGCCGCCTGATGCCTGGCTTCCCTAACCCTATCTTCTCGAGATCTTCTGGTTGAACATAGTCAAAGTGATGCAACCGAGTGACTTGTAAGTCATCTCGTATTCTTGTGAAAAACTGTGACAGTTGAACATCGTGCAATAGTTCTTGCAACCATTCGGTACCCTCATCATCTGCCATCTTCATTTATTCTAATAGTCTACAAAAAGACTATTCCTAATTATAAATATATACTAATGGAAATAACAGGTAAAAACACAGTAAGTGAGGAATTAATTTATTTTAACAACATAATGTTATAAAGGATTAAGAAAATCAGCTGATGTTAGGAAGAAAGTGACACAGAATATATTTTAGGTATGTAGATGCAGGTACAAAAAAAATTACAAAGAATACGTAATAATTATATAAAAACATTATTTCACTTAGAAGTACTGTTATCAAGCAGAAAATTACTATGAAAGCATATTGTGGGTGTATAGGATGCTACAAATATGGTATTTAACATTCAGTCTCCCCCTAAACAGGAAATGAAATAATGTTTAACCGTGAAGGAGAATCACTGCCAGTACATGCTGTACCACGCGTTGCTTTACACATGCAAAAAAAGCCAAGCATAAATTGCACTCACATCATAACACATCAAAGAGATCTCTTTGTGACAGTGCAAATTGAGGGAAAATTCAGAAATAATTTACACCATGCACATTTGGCAATGTCACTATTCGTCATCAGTAATTATCATAGAAAAAAAATCAAAAAGACCACAAAAATTAATCACAAACCACCGAATCAAAACAATATCCACCAGTATCAAAACAAACGAATGTAAACAATTACCATACAAATTACATGGGATCAACAAACATCATCATCATCATGCATCAGTGGGAAGAGCAGCATATATCAACGGCAAACACACACAACTTTAACAAAACGATCGCGGATCATTCGCTCGAAAAGACCGGCGGAGAAGAAGGAGACTGGCCAAGTTAGAGTGAGAAGAAACATCGTTGATTGTTGATCACCTTTTAGCGGAAGAAGCACTCAAGCCTCCATTCTTGTCGACGAGGAGTCTTGTTTATCATCCGTCGCGTCGGGATATTCAATCTGCGAAATTCGAGCGGAATCATCGCCACCCGAGCCTCAGCATTTTTTTTTTCTCTTTCCACCCCTTTTTCTTTCTTTCACGCTGGAACCGTTCACGTACGACACACCGACGCGCACGAATCGCGAGGAGAGGAAACTACTACACACGCACGGGGGCCAAAAGGGACAAAAAAAAAAAAGGAAAAAGTGGGGGCGGAGAGAAAACCAGGGGTTCAGAAAAGGGACGTGAACAGAAAGGCGAGGAAATCGCGACAACCTTCCCGTCCGAGTTCCAGCTGCACGCCGTACGAGATACTTTCACCGTACGAATTTCTCACACAGCGCATTGTTATGCACTCCCGCGGGGACACCGATGACGGGGGGCTAGGAGCTCGTCCTTTAACCTAAAACGGTTCCGTTCTTTCCTCCGCCACGGGCGCGCGCGTGCTGCACTACCGACGACACGACGTTTATCGAGCAGGGACGTCGAGCACGCCAGATCGCTCACATCTTGCGTCGGATCCCCTGTTCTATTTATTTTTTTTTTTAAATTTCGAACCCTGGACCGATGATGCGAACGAAAAACCCCAACCATCCGACCGAGCACTATTTTGCTACTGCCACGGACCATGCACACAGGATGCAGCTGAACGCTCGTCGCCGAGATGGCGCCGTCGCAGAAAATCGATCGAAAATTTTTGCACGCACGAGACTGGTTTCGTTTCGCCTTTTGGGATGATCGTTAGATTTGCGTGTTCTTCGTGTAAATCTGCTTTTTTTTTTAATGGTAGTAGTGGTCTGGAAATGCGGAGTGTACGGTTTTACGGAGATTGGGTATATGGAGTAGGGACTTTTGGGATGCTGCGAGGAGGTCCCTAGGGTGGAGTGACCGTTGCATCGCGCGGGTACATTTGAATTGTGTGCACTTGTACACTGACGTGCAACCTCGGCTTCCGCTAAGGGAAAAAGTGGCGTAGGGAAAGGACGTTTTACTATTTGGTCTTGGAAATTTCGGAAATTCATGCCAAATTAACATGCATTCTAATATTTATTTCAATACTTAAAATAAATTTATCAAGTGGTAGGAGGCACTTGTCTTACGTCATTTTTTCCCCTAGTGGAAGCCGAGTTTGCTCGTGGCTGTACTGGAGATCAAGGTTGAGCATTATTTTTTTCGAAAAATTGATAGTGAAGAACAGCTGTATCTAAGAGCGTCATACTGACCTTTAAACAGCTGATTAGATTATTTAACTGTTTGTCAAGTGTCTCCTTATTCGAGACGGAATATTATTTTATTATAGAAGTTGTCATTTTTATGTTTAATCAATGACGGAATATTTTTCTTATCTTTCATTCCTTCTCATCAAACTTTGCCTAGATAACAAATTTGCCCATCTCTGCTGGATATATTATTATATACTTCTTTTCTGAAAAAATAGCTTCATTAAATGTAAGAACTTTTATTTCATTATCTTTTACACATTTATATTTTAATGTTTTTTAAATTGTTTACCCATCTTTGTTTTTTAAAAAAGTTTATTCCAAGGATGTATATTGAAATATAGTTAGTAATTTGATAAACAGATTTTGAATAATAAAATTTTGTAACTGATTTCGTAGAAAAAGACAAAATAACTTTATCAAATTCGTTTTGCAGGTAGAAGGAAATAAAACGTAATCTTGTAATATTTGCAATACAGTTGGACAATAATTTATTCATAATTTCTTCATTTCTATAGTTCCAACTGTCTGTTAGTTGGGGTACCGCGTGGAGGAAAAAATTTTAATTCCACGTTCTACTGCAGATCCGATGCATGATATCTGAATGGGGCGAGGACGATAATTACGAACTTGATAATTATCATTATTGTGTTATCCATATCGGCTACATGGAGCGTAGAATTCCTCTGGCATTTTAATGTCCCCCGTGCAACCGCCTTTTGTACGTGAATGATGTATTCGATGCGCGTACCATCGAGGAGACGTCATTGCGTCACTGTTCAATAATTCAGAAAACAATTGCAAATTCAAATATCACATTACAATGTTTCAGAATTATCTCAATTAAACTACACACACATGTTTTCAAATAGCATATGTGTTTCTTAAACCACATTACGCTATTACACAAAACTTCTAATAATTATCTTTTAATCATATTTAACCTCCAGATTCCGATGACAGGGTCACCAACGACTCATCAATGTGATTACGATTCTATGAAATCTTGTTATGGGTTACGATTGATCCGGCCATCGACTCTGACCGTCCATACTTAATTGTTTAAAACACTAGATTATTCAACAATACATAACTAGTTTTTAATATTATTAATATTGAGCTTGCTATTTTTTATTGTAATGTTTGAACAAGTTCGTGGAAAATTTCGGTATTGTTTGACAAAAAATCGTGGTTCGAGGATGTGAAAAGCTGGCAGAGCAATTTTATTTTAGGGGGATAACTTTTGGAATATGCAAAGTGTTCAAATAAAACGTGATTAGCTTGATATTGTTAATATTGAGCTTAGTAATTTTTTATAGTAATACTTGAAAATATTCATGGAAAATTTGGGGGATGGTTTAAAAAGAAAAAATAGTGGTTGAGAAAAGTCAGTAAACCAAGTCACAGCTACTACTTATTATTATATTGTTAATTGTCGCGAAACTATTGAGTTGCATGCGTGACTTTTCAAGATAATGACGTGAATTCACAATGACGGCGCATGCTTGATATCGACTTGTGGCAGCAATAGCCTCGTGAAAACGCAGTCACAGCCGCAGCAGCAACAGCAACAGAGAAATGAGGATAGATTGGAAGGGGAACAGAAACGGTATCAGTGGTACGAGACACACAAAACGAGAATATTTATCGGAAATTCCAACCAAAGTGAACAAATATTGAAGTTCCCAATTTCGTGGCTGTTGAAAAATTTAAATCGCTGCCTTTGACCTCTTTCGGTTTATACTGTCCATTTAAATGCCTCAACATGATACGTTCAATATACTACTGTCTAAATTCTTTTAATTAGTTGAAAATACAAAAGATTCTTACTTGAATCTTTTTAGTTCCAGTAATATTATAAAATTGTGCTATTCGTGTTTTCCCTTAATTTGTAATTGTACAATAATATTCGTATAATTATAAAATAACAGAGTTTAAAATGTTAATTATACGATACAAGTTTAAAATATCGTGGGAAACAATTTAAATCTTAACTGAATCTTTTTAGTTTCTGCAAATAATTCATTCATTGTACGATAAAACATAATTGAGGACAATAATATTATTCTTTGAAGTCAAATAAAATCACAAAACATCTCATATAATTTTATAGTCTTTAGCAGGAACAAAACTTGTAAATTCTCACTTTCAATCTTCCACACCCCTAACAGAAAATAACCCCTCTAAACAATTGAATAAACAGCGCGTAAAAAATCGGAATCATTTTGCAGAAAGGGTTTTAAAAATATCGTTGAATCGTGTTTTTCGTGTCTGCGAAAAAAAAGTGCGCTGTCGCTTTGAGTTGTCGCAAGGGGCGCAGTCGCGCCGAAATTCCATCAGTCCGGCATTGACCGTCGCCTGGTGTTTTTCCCACATTTCCACGTCCACGGGAAAAAATTGAAACAGCTTGTCACAGATCGAACACTTCTGGAAAAGCACAGCAGAATTTAGTGACAGCCATCGTGGTGAAAGACTCAACCCCTTTCTGGTGAAATTTTGCATGCCTCTGAATATTTCAATTTATAAACTTTTAATAATAATTTGTTATTTTTTTTACCTTCACTATGTACTATTCTATCGGATAAAGTAATATTTTTTAGGGCTGAAGTTACTGGGGGTTGAATTTCTTTTGCATGTTTATTCGGTTATATTCATTACTTCGAGTATTTTTTTCGTGTTAAATTTTGATAGCATGTTAATTATTTCTGTTTTAAAATTCGCCACCGTTGGAGTAGTTTGTTCAAGTAGCATGGCGAATACGACGCCGCTTGTTGCATCTGTGATGTGTAAACCATCGGGGGTTGTTCTGGAGTGTTGGTTTCGTTCATACCACTTCGTTCCTGTGGTACATGAATTCCAGACCAGTAGAATTTTTGGAACTTTACAAGCGAGAAATCATACGAATACCGTAATTAAATACCACCGTTCCTAATGTAAAATTATATTTGCATATCCTTCATTTTTACATTTTCGACCATATAAACAATTTTTCATCTGTATTACCAACTCGATGACTAAAAAATTCCCTTTATTCGATAAAACAATAAAAATCCAAAGTTCGATCCAAAAATCAAAAATTGATTAATGATAGTCAGGCTTAAACACAGATAGGCAGATTCTCACCCTTATATCCTCTGCTATATTTTATTTCTGTGTATTACTGATTTTCACTAAATAATTTAATTTAACTAATTACCATTGTATTCACGTAGTTTCATAGTGTTACTATTATTTATTATCCCATATAATGCCCTAAGGCGAACATTAACAAATAATAATTATTATCCCATATATTATCATTACCACCTTTAAATTTCCACTATCCTATCCCTTTTAACTGTGAAATTCCTAATTTCTATTCATTCAAATAATAGTGGTTAGAAATGTTTAAAGAAGCATTATTACCACAACGTCGTCGCACTCCACACGCGTTTAAACTACCCCATCCGCCGCTACCCCTATTTCGCTTCCGCAAAGTGCATTGCAAATATTCATCAATAACGCCTCGCGTCTGATCAACCGCTTGTTGCACACGCCCCGAGTAAACAAGTGGCTTGAAACGCTCCTAATGCTCTCCGCCACCCCTTTCTGTCTCAAAGCGGACGGGGGAATTGTTTTTTCGACGCGTAAAAAGAGAGCATTACCACAACGCACTTCCAGACAATATGTTTATGAAAATCCCGGCTCTCTTTTTCTCTCCACTCTGTTTTACACGAGAAAGGAATTTTTTTTTTTTCAGAGACTCAGTCTCAAAGCAGTAAATGTGGCGAGCGGACTGGGGGTAGGGGGTTGGAGACGAGAAGATTCTCGTGGAGGGTTGAAAGGGTTTAACGCTCGAGTGACTCTCGTAGCCGGGTGGAACGTTGGTAATAAAGACACGTAAATATAATTAATTGGTGATATTATGATTAATATTCTTAGGGGTTGTTTCCTGCCATTTCATTTTCTATCAATATTCAATCTGATTCGTGTTTGGTTTATCAGGAAGAATATTGATTGAAATAACTAATTTATAGCCAAATTAATGCCTACAAACACTTCGACTACTGTACATAAATTACAATTGTTAATTAGGGGACGATCTGCATAAAGATTGTATAAATAATTGTGTACAATGTAATTTATTCCATTACTGATCACAATAAATTTATGTTGAACATTGTCACCCCAAAATAGATAAAATTGAAGTCGTTATTTCAATTACGTTACTGAATTAATAGTTTCGTTTTTTTAATGTTTATACGCTGAAAGGGATGTAATATATAAAATTGAGATATTAATAGAAAATCCGTGATACCGATCGATACTAAAGTCTCACGGATATTATTTTCTATTTTCCGTTGAGTCTGTAATTCCTTGAAAAATTACTTACGAACAACGACGATCCATTTAATGATGGTAACTGGATCGAGATAACACGGATGGGTTGGACTTTAATTGAAATTGATCCGCGTTAACGAGTTCGTTGATTTTTCGCAGCGTATTGTCCACCATCGCGAACATCGTTTTCCGTAGGAACAGGAGAGAATTGGCAAAGAGAAAATGTCCCGGGCGATTGCGAGGGAAAGGGGGTGGAACGTCGAGGAGGGTGAATTTGTGGAGCGAGCAATTGATGTCGTTGTACGCAATCGTCTGACCAACGAACCGTGCCACCACAGGTAAATCAACTATGTTAGCCTCGAAAATATTGCATAAATGCTCCTCGAATTTAGCGATGCAACTTCTGTCGAAAGTAAATTAACAATTAGGAATATACTTATGCATTACACTATCAACACATTTATTATTATTTATTTTATTTATTATGCTATAGATTTATATATTTGAGAATTATTATTATTATATAGGCGACACAGTTATCTGCTCAGAATTGGGAACTAAAGTTTTTGGTAAAACTTCGAATAAACCAGATTTAAGTAGGACCTGTGAGATTCAAAGAAGGTTAAAGATTATTTTTGCGATCTAATCATTGTACAATATAATTGTAAAATAGATTCGACATCAATGGTAGTATTATTTCATGATTCAATATATTGACAATATTATTAATAATGAATCTTAAGCAAATTTTCTAATGTCAGTGAAATTCATCCAACGTTAAAGAAGTTATAAACAAAATTCTATTAATAATAGTACAGAAAAAGCATGTAATGCCACACGAATCAGTAAAAAATCCATCCACAGAAAAATGTTTTCAACCGATAAAGAATAAATCGAAACTCTGCAAATCACGTGATCGTCTAAGCAATCCATAATCGCAAAACTTCTCCGTCGACAACTGAAGAATGAAAAAGGTATAACCGTGGAACCGGTCCACCGATAGAACGCAAAAGCGTCGTGCAAAAGACAATCGAATTAGCATAGCGGCCTCGGATGCAAATCATCGGTTGATCTGGAGAGAAGAAAAGAAAAGAAAAACGAAAAAGAAAAAGAAACCAACAGAGAGAGACGATGCTTCTCTACTTGTCATCCCTGCCAGGTCCCACCTGGCTGGAGTTGTAAACAAAATTGAGGGTTGCCCGAGGGTGAGGAAAACGGAAGTTGGAGGGGGAAGGAAGACCGTGGTGGTGCGAGACTGCGAGGTGTCCGCGTCAGTAGCACGGCGGTCACAGATCCTTTCGGAGCCGAGAACCTAGCTGATCGCGTGTGAACAGTCATCCGAATCTTGTTCCGCAACGTGTGATGGACCAAAATCGAATCGTCTATATATCTATACAGTGACAATAACAGAACAACAAGCCTGACAAAGATACCCTAAGTTCGTCAAAGACAGAACGAAAATAGTGTCGAAATTGATGATCGAAAAGGTACCGTCGATAACCACGAACTGACCGATCCGCGAAGTGGAGAGACTCTGAAAACATTCCCCCGTGGCGATCCATTGATCGTCCGAGTTGCCGCACACACGACGGACGTACTGCCCGATCGAGAGCAGCCGCGATGTCAACGTTACACCGGTCGTTGACACAGTTCCCGGGTTGAAAATCGGACGCCTTCCACCGCGGCCACAGTTGGATCCAGCCGAAGACAACGGACAGAAAACGGGTGTTTGTTGGACAGTGGGTATCGAGGATGAAGTCCGAGGGGAACAACGGTTACCTCAGGGCCACCGTGATCAACGAGCAGAATGAAGTGACGCCGGGCCCCGGTCAGGAGATACCTGCCGGGAACGCTATTCAGGTAGGGCACACACACGGTTCTTTTCTTTGGCTGGAGGGGAATTTCGCTGCTGAGAGGTCGGGACTGGGGTAGCTTATTCAGATGGGACATCTGTCTTCCCTCGGGCTAGGGATGCGGAATTTTATTGCTCGGAGGTTTGGACTGGAGTTGCTTATTTAGATAGGACATCTGTATTACTTCTGGTTGGAGATTCTGATTGGAATTTTATTCCAGAAGGAGTAGATTAATGTAACTTATTTTGATAGGACATCTGTATTACTTCTGGTTGGAGATGGAGAATTTTATTGCTGAAGATTTAGACTAGAATAACTTATTCAGGTAGGGTACCTAATTCTAGTCTGGTTGTAGATGGAGAATTTTGTTACTGAAGAATTAGATTAGAGTAGCCAGTTCTGATGGAACATCTACCTTCCTCTTGGTTGGAGATGGAGAATTTTTTCAGGACTAGACTAATGTAACTTATTTTGATAGGACATCTGTATTACTTCTGGTTGGAGATGGAGAATTTTATTACTGAAGAATTAGACTAGAATACCTTATAATAGGGTACCTAACTTCATTCTGGTTGTAGGTGGAGAATTTTGTTACTGAAGAATTAGGCTAGAGTAGCTAGTTCTGATGGAACATTTACCTTCCTTTTGGTTGGAGATGGAGAATTTTTTCAGGACTAGACTAATGTAACTTATTTTGATAGGACATCTGTATTACTTCTGGTTAGAGATGGAGAATTTTATTACTGAAGAATTAGACTAGAATACCTTATAATAGGGTACCTAACTTCATTCTGGTTGTAGGTGGAGAATTTTGTTACTGAAGAATTAGATTAGAGTAGCTAGTTCTGATGGAACATTTATCTTGCTTCTGGTTGGAGGTGGAGAAGTTTATTTCTGAAGGATTGGACTAAAGTAACTTACTTATTGTTAAATATTTTTCTTGCTGAAGAAGTAGCCTGGAGTAGCTTGTTTAGATAGGACTAGAGTAATTGTTGGAGTAATTGAGGATTTAGAGTAATTTGTTCAAGTAAAAAGTGGCTCTTTTTTCTGATTAAAGGTATAGAATTCTATTGCTGATGGATTGATCTAGGGGAGATATGATAGTAGCAGGATGGCATACTTGAACTCAAATTAGAAGGATTTATTAGTCAGTATTTTCTTAAATTTATGACAACTTTGTGAATAATTTGAGGGCACTAGGATATATATGGGACCTATTTGGAATAATCTCCAAATACCAGTTTCCAGAGAATTTGTAGCGCCTACGTCCTCCCAGTAAATCTCCACTTCTTCATAACTGAAAACTGTTAGGTTAACCAGTGTGTAGTCCTCATTGGAAGGAAAAATAGTAGATCACTGATTCCTTTACAATGGCGACGGTAAGACATTTATTTTAGACTCTTATATATTCTTTATATACCCATTAACACTCGTCTCTCCCTCAGTAACTGACCCTTAATATTTACAACCACTCTGTGCTACTAAATTGCTATCTTTGATATGAATATGGAACCAACCCCATTCATCTTTCACCTCGCAAGTCTTCCATCCCCTAACTATCACTATGTTCTATTCTCCTAATTAAAGATTTAATAATCCAAAATTAAAAATTAATACCCAATGGGGTCAGTGAGCCCAAGATTGTTCGCGAAGGAATGGAAAGAAAAATGATGATCTGGTTACAGGTGACCTACGGTCCTCATGGAAACACGACCACCACGGTGCTCCACCATCCTGGGAACAGTCGAAGGCCGATCGGCGGCATAACAAGGGCCACGTCGATCACTCGTAGACGGCGAGAGCCGGCCAGCAGGCAGCAATTGCTCGGTGTTCTGGCCGTCACTTTGTTCGCTACTTGCCTTTTCATTCTTCTGTTGCTGGCGCTGAACACGAGCCGCGAGTGCGTCCAGGAGACCCGTGAGTTGAATTGAACCCTAAACGACGCCAGTTATACAGACAACGATTCGGTTTAATTAAGCGGCGGTCGACCGTCTTTAAACGCGCGCCTAGGTGTTGGGGTCCGATAGTGTTGGGATTAGAGACGCTGGGACGTGGCCGTTAGGTGTTTGCTATGGATTAGTCTGCGATTGAATTGGGTATTAGTGGCGTCTATGCCGAAATAATACTGGCACGCACGTAAAGGGTCATGGCGATTTTATGGGAGACGGAATAGAAATTGTTTTATTTGCATAACGTTATTTCACGCAAAGTTGCATTAATATAAGTGTTTGGAAAATTTATTAGATTGACATCACCATAGTTCCGTACAATTTTGATGTCACCTTAGAAAATTGTAGGAGGGAATTCTACATCAGTCTTATACATTGCACTTTTTTTTCCCTTGGATTTTTAGGACCAGTCCCTCGAGTCTTAAGGTCTAACGCTGCGTTTACACTATATAGCAAAGTTAGAAAAATTGTTAGAAAAACAGAGAAAAATATGTTGTATAACATTTTTCGTATTATTTAGCAAGTTATATGTTATTCAACGAGAGTTTATTATTAAATAATGAGATGCGAAATGTTATACAAACTTGTTACAGACTCGCCCAGAAAGTAGAATTTTGTAAGAAGTTATAAAAATATGTTATATAACAAAGTTATAAAAGGCAGACGCAACTTAAGATCTTGGGGCCCTTTTTACCTGTTACTCTTGATGGTAATTGTGGTGTTGCTTGATTAATCTATCTGAAAGAAAAGAGTATTAAACAGCCTATAACGAATTTAATCACGTCTGATTAAATGATGTTACAAGTTTCATTGGACCAATAGCTTCAATATCAACGAAATTCACTCAGAGGTATTAAATTGCTATCGATTTCGGGTAGATCCAGACATGGAGGGGTTCATTAATTTTAATGGCTCCGGTAATTGAATAACGATGATACAATGAGACTCCTTATGATGGATACTACTATAATATTTTATGACAGAGCTGTTAATAGCTTAATACCCTACGTAATTTTGTTGCTACTGATCACCACTTATGAAATATTGAAGGGTACACTAACCTGATTTACAAAACTGTATCCCTTTGATTGTATTTAAACGATTACATACTTAGATGATTATTATTAACTTTTTTTATAATTGTCTATACTCTCCTTATAATCACGCTATGCGAACCTCTCTATAAGCACGCTGTCAGGCCCCAGCAACGGAACTATAGAGAGAGTACGTTGTAATCCACTAGAATCTTTTCAAAAAAAAATATTATTCGTTTAAATTTTATTAATTTTACAGACGTAGTATAATGGCACTTTTAACGCCATATTTATTTTCGACACCATTTTAAGAGAAAAAAATTGCTGACGTTTTTTATTCCATTATCAGAGTGTTAAGCGAACAACAAATGAAATTTATGTTCTTCGAAACGAAAGTTCGTAGTGGAAAGAGCGCACCTTTTAACGTTGAGCGGTGTTCGTGTCAGAAATGAACATCGATCAGCCGAATCGAATCGAATTGAGTCGAGGCAATCAAGTTCCACTCGAAAAGGCCGCTTCGCCGTATTACCTCATAGCCACTGGCAGAATTAATCGCTTCGCTGACATCCATAAACGCTCCTGCGAAATAGGACCGTCATTTATAATATATTATATCCGAAACTTTCGAACTCGATGAATTGCCCCGTATAAATTTTACCAAGGCCTAGAATTCACGTCACAGTTAACACGATTCCTTTCGTTTTTATAGAAAGTTGAACAGAAGCAAAAATTAGTTTTACTTTCTAATGAAAGTATGCTCGTTGGTAGAATGGAAATGTTTGTGCAAACATAAATTTCGATGAAATACAAACTTGTTAAAAATATATTCATTCAATTTTTAACTGCACACAATTTCAGACGATAAAATATGCGTACGGAAATTCGCAGAAATAAATCAGTATTTAGAATATTTATTCCAACATTTACATAAGGTATTTTTAATACATTGAAATTAATCTGTTTTCGTTTGCAAATTGAAAACCCTGTCGAATAGTTTGCTTAGTTAGATTTATTAAGACAAATTGTTTAAAAATAATTTATCGATCAATACATCTTATCAGATCGTTTTGCAGGTAATACAAAATTTCCCTCGATTTTTTCCCCACGAAATAAAAGAGCATGAATGTCGATTGAAATGAATTGCTAGAAAATTAGGATGGAATTTGTACGCAAACTGTTCGAACAAAACGGTGCACGGTGTTTCGCAGAAGGACACATAGCGGAGCGTCATTCGTGAGCACGAGGCGCATAACAATGCCGCCTTTGTCTCGAGCATCAGGTGGTAGAAACAAGAGAATTTCGCGAAACGGAAAATTGCGTTTTGCTTTTAACGCAAATTAGCTCACGGGTCATTAACAGAAGGAGGGGGAATGACGGTTTTTGTTTGTCTGGTGACTTTAATGCTGCGGCTGGTTAGAGACTTCGTTTTTGTTTCAGGTCCGAACGTCTGCATGACGGAGGAATGCGTCAGAACAGGTAAAATTACATACTATTATCAATCAACGTATATTTTTCAGCGAAGAAAAAGTTTGTTACTTAACAATTTTACTTTGCATTAGTTGTAACAATATTTAGTTCACTATTTCTTTTAAATAAATTATGGTATATTTATACCCAGATAGCACACAGACGGTTTAAAACGGTTTAAGGCTCAAATTCGATATTTGTCTTTAAAAATTGCAAGTCATTTTTTGAATTCCATTTCTCCTACTTTCTCTACGCAACACGCCATTTTAATAAAAGAAAAGACGGGAAAATGTTTCAAATTCTGATGTTATACAAAGTTTAGGACATATAATATGAAATTCTGTACAATAAATGGGTGAGCAAGTGTCGACGTACCCAATGACTAGTTCAAAAATCATGGGTTCACTACAGGAATATGTATTTCAGTGAAAGACATAACTTCCATCAGGTGCAACCAATTTTCTATTTAATCCGTAACTCAATAAGATCCTTAAATAAAGAAACAAATCCCTACTTTTCTTCTTATCTATACGAATCAATTTGTAAAATGTCATTTCGCAAAAGAATCTGCATTATAAATTATTACTTTGGTGACAATATTTGGAAGATTTCTTGACGATCAGCAGTACGAAATTTCTACAAACGAGTCCAAACATTAAAAAAACGATGTTACTATCACCACTAACTCATTATTTATCCTGAACAAACGCATTGTTTATATAAAAAAAATATGTTTTAAAAAATGTTCGAAATATGCTTAAACTCTTGATTTCATATAAAACAAAAAACATTTCTCCATTAGGTAGGGATAAATAACAATCGAAAACGCGAGTCAGCATTCCCAAGCCTCCGTTCTGACAATTAAATCCCGCGCCACTGTCGGATCATCAATCGAGTCGATTCGTCGAATTCGCGGGAAAACGGAAAATCGAATTCCGAGGCTGACTCGCCACCCTCCTACGGTCAACAAGCAATTCCGTTGGGATCGGTTAATCCGATTTCGTAGTGGCGTGCCTGCGCGCGCGCGCTCGCGACCTGCACGCGTTCCGTCACAGCACAAACGCAATTCCCAGTGACCACCAATCAGTTCCCGCCGATCTGATTGGATTTCGCTCCCTCGGTCGCCACACGAATATTACGTCGCGCGACATGTATTCGGCGTTCAGACGCCACGGTTTCTGCGCAGTGAGTCAAGTTTTTTTTTTTAATCCCCCTTCCACCGTCGTCTGACAGGATCTATCATCTGGAAACGAAATAATTGATTTCGACGGGTGAACGAAATCGAAGGGAATTTCAATTTAATCCTTTACCTACTCTTGACTATGTTCGATATATTAATTAATATACAACTGTACTTAATAACAAACTGGACTTAATAGATATGTATAGTAGTCATTTTCTTTGAGTCCAAGTGAAATTCTGTTTCATTGGTATTAATATTTATGATTTAGAGTAAATGATACACTTGCCCTGAGAATAAAATTTCTTTGTATGTGGGAAATTATTAACGATAATGTAATGCTTGAAAGTACAGTCGTCAAAAAAATCGTAATGCGTCGTTAAATAACTTTGCATTTTTGTTTCTTTAGCAATTTAAAACAGGTAACCCTTGTATAACACGGTGATTAGGTTCTTGAGAATGACTGTTATGGGAATTCGTATTATACGAAACTAAGGATTATACTTTTAGAATAGTTAAAGGATCACGTTCGTGTTGTTGTTGTTTAAAACAATTTTAGTAAAGATAACCCTCGTATAACACGCTGAATAGCAATACATATATCCTTTATTGGGCGCCGTTATCTGACGCCATTTTAGTTAAACAGAGAGCGGGAAACTTTGTGAAATTAAAAAAATATTATAGTTTTCTAATGAAAATAGTGGATTAATCGCATTTATTACCGTTTGAGAATCCAAAGAGTAATAATAATACGTTTTTCCTTCATTTTGGTAGTAATTTTCTCTCGTGAAAAATTGAACTTTAGAAAATAAAGTGGAAGGGGTAATAAACACGCCGCGGAGCGAATTATTTTTCCTTTAATATTGTATAATTGGCGTCTTTCTACCGCCTGGTTGAGAATAAAAAGCATTAATTAAGCGTGGATTCTACGCGAAAAGCAGAAGAGAATAGCATGCTCGACCTGAATTTTAAAAATGCAGAGAAATAATGCGCGGGTAGCGTGTGCGGGGACGGTTTTCATGCGATCGTGCACGGAAGTTTAAACAGGAAAACAAGTTCTCCGACGTAATATTGAAAAAAAGAAACACTTCCTTTGACTATATTTTAACTTGAAAACTTTTTTAAGGTATACAAAAACACGACAAAAGATTTACAATGAATTTTCAAATGATTCAAATCTCCCAAGAAATGTAAATTTAAACACATACAATATTAAAAATTTCTTGATTTTGATTTCATACCATTTTTATAATTACATATTTTTATTCTGATATACATTTTTCCAATTAATTTATTTTCCCACGCTTTTGCGTTTACAAGGTAAAAACGTGTGTAGAAACTTCAAGAGGAAATTAAAAAGTTGATTTTTGAACCAATTTTTTTATTGGCTCAAGGTAATAAAATCCGGGAGCTCGGTGTCGCAATATTCCAGAGGAACCTCGTTATCCGTGAAAGATAATTTATCGGGGGTTTAATTAATCCTGAGATCGCAGCGAGCCCGGTTTTCACTCGATTAGCCCGGTCGGGGATATTAATCCTCCACAAAATTACCGGGTGCGATTAAACCAATTTAAACTATGATTTAGAAATATCGAAAGTTGAATTGCATTAACGAAACACCATCTACCTTTCATCTTTTATAATTCTATTTGAATCATAAATACCAAATAAATAAATAAAACAGAAGAAATTTTTTGGAACACTATGATGAGCGATGACGTCACGGTGGCGTCATGTGAGCGCCAACTGGCACTTTTCAGAACTTCAAAGTCAGTGAATTCAATTTAATTTTACATACATAACACAATCCATACTTTTTAATTCTTACCAAAACCTCTGGTGAAAGTTACTCCCAAAACTAGCGAATATACAGTTAATGAAACTAGAGAGGTCCAATAATGAATGAACATATACCATTTCTTAAAAAAGAATTTAGTTTATTAAACAATACTTTCACGTTTAAAGCAACAATATTACATTTACAGTTGGTATTATTGAATCATTTACAGACTTCAATAAAAAAGATCAACTCGGGACCTCCTAAGTGCAATAAATCCTCGATGAGTGTTCGAAGGCTTCTTGGCACTGACAAGCAGAGATCCCGAGATGCAACGCTGACTTTTTAATAAGGTTTAATATAGTGGTAGTGCTTGGAATCCCGAAGCGAATGATATTTGTTTCAACCGCATTTGACCATTAGTTCACGAAATATTTAATGTTCAGTGCCGAGGAACCTTCGAACACTCATCGTGAATTTACTGTAGCTGAAACAGGCGAGCGATTTTCGAGGCAATCTCTATTTATACATGTCTTCCAGCGGCGAGTTTACTGTCAGCGATGGATCGAACAGCGGCGCCCTGCGTGAACTTCTTTCAATACGCCTGCGGCACGTGGAACCAGGTGCACATGATACCAGAGGATCGTAGCTCGATCAGCACATTCGAGGTGCTAGCGGACCAGTTACAAGTGATCCTGAAGCGGGTCCTAGAGGAAGCGCCGAACAGTAAAGACAACGCTGCCACCCTGAAGGCGAAGATGTTCTACAAGTCGTGCATGGACATCCGTGGGTACAACGAAAATTTTTGTCGATCGCGTGCACCAATCGAACAGTCGCCTATCTCTGCTACACGTACCAACGAGTAATTCAGTTGTTCGCTGGTTTAGTCAACAGTCAATGATGATGTCAAAAGCCTATTCCCAGTTGCGTCCAATAGTCAGTAGTAGCTATTATGCCAAAAGCCTATTCTCAGTTGCTCCCAATAGCCAACGGTAGCTATCATGTGAAAAGGCTATTCTTAATTGGTCCCAGCAACCAATTGTAGTTATCATGTTAAAAGCCCATTCTCTGTTGCTCCCAACAGCAAAAGGTTGCTATTATGCCAAAAGCCTATTCTCAGTTGATTCCAATAGCCAACGGTAGCTATCATGTGAAAAGGCTAATTGTTCCCAGCAGCTAATGGTAGTTATCATGTTAAAAGTCCATTCCCAGTTACTTCCAACAAGCAATGGTAGCTATTACGTTAAAAGCCTATTCTCAGTTGCTCCCAATAGCCAATGGTAGCTATCATGTGAAAGTCATATTCTCAGTTGCTCCCAATAGCCAATGGTCGCGACCACGTTAAAAGCCTATACCTAGTTGTTCCCAACAACCAATGGTAGCGATCACGTCAAAAGCCAGCAGCTAGTTGTTCCCAACAATCAATGGTAGCCAATCGCGTCAAAAGACTATTCTCAGTTTCTCCCAAGAACCAATGGTAGGGATCATGTAAAGAACCCACTGTCAGTAGCTCCCAACACCGCCAAGTTCATGACACAAGCCACTGACAAGGCCCCGCTGAATTTAGACTTCACGTGAATTGTTCCATTCAGTGATGAATTACTTGCTGGTACACCCGGTAGCAGACTTCACGATAGACAATCAGCAGTTAGTGTCAGTGCCCTGAGTGTTTCAATGTTTGTGACAGCTCGGATTAGGAAGACCGGTGATGCCCCGCTGAAAAGGGCTCTACTATTACTTGGGGGATGGCCAGCGGTGGTGGGCCCGTCTTGGAAACCGCCCTCGTTCACGATCGAGGTCCTGTTGGGTCGACTACGCGGCGAGTACAACGAGGGTGTCTTGCTGGAGCAATGGGTCGGCCCGGACGACAAGAATTCCTCCGCCAACATCCTCCAGGTGCGCCGGCAAAGTAAGGCCCCTTGGTCGACGTCTGCAGAGTATAAGAATTCCAACTGGAAAAAATGAGGACCGATGGGTGGTAACGAGATTAAGTTAGCGTTTCTGAACGGAACGCATCGATTCAGTTTCTCGATACACCGGGTCTTCATCTAGGCCCAAGTCTTTGTTTGGCTAACGATCCCGTACATTGTCCGCAGTTGGATCAGATGCAGCTGGCGTTGCCGAGTAGGGACTACTACCTGAAGAAGAATAGCGAGGCCCAGCTGAACGCGTACCATCGTTACATGACCAATGTCGCAGTGTTGCTCGGGGCGGATCCCAGGACTGCGGCGAAGGAGTTCGAGCAAGTGATCCTTTTGGAGAAACAGTTGGCCAATGTGAGAACGTAATCTGATCCTTTTGTATTGGGCCGTGGTCAGTTTGTTCTCTGAGAAAGGGATTCTTGGACGACTGGATGATCAAATCGTACTGTAGGCGGATCAAAAAGATGGCGTTTCGTCTTTGGAATCGTCTACAAAGACTCGTCAGTGGGGCTCACGGTATACGACCTCTACCCTAGACGCCTGGGTTGCTACTCAGCGGAGTCCCTTAAGTAGCCAAAGGCTCTACTTTCTGCTTGCGAGAAAAGTCGCCATCTAGCGGCCGCTACCAAAAACCCAAGCGACTGGGAGTAACGCGTCCACAGACCGCCTGTCCCATCAGATCTCCTACAGTACCCTTTAACAATTATTGCTACCCATTGTTACCTTTAAGTCCTTATGTGTCTTTAGTCCTGGTCTTGAAGACTCGATTGAGTCTACTTGCAATATTCCTCAGCTTTGGTCTTATTACCATATTATGTCTAAGGCAAGATGAGTCCAGGAATCCCTCGAGAGTATGATGCACCTCACTTCAACTCAATTTTCGAATGACTTTTAAGGCGTCACTGCCAGAAGCAGATAGACACGACACATCCGCCATGTATCGTAAGCTGACGTTGCGCGAGCTGCAGCATGAGATACCGCTGTTTAAGTGGCGGGCTTACCTCGAGGCATTTATCAGTGTTCCGATTACCGAGGAGGAACCAATCGTGGCGTACGCCATGCCTTATTTCGTGGAGATGGTTCGTATTGTGGAGAGAACAGATCGCAGGTAACGAGGTACCTTATGGCTTGAACGTGTTTGGGGGATGAAATTGTTTGGGAGATTTCTGTCGAATAATAGTTGTTTCGCAAGAGAATCGTCATATATGACAACCCTATTTTATATTAAATAACTTTTGTACGAGGTGGTAATTTTTAATGGCCTACCCTATACAGTCATGTGTGAAACAATAAAGGACTGACAATGTGTTATAGAACCCTACATAATTATATACTCTGGCGATTGGTCATGTCGATAATGCCCCACATGATAGACGACTACCAGCAAAAAAGGGTTGAATTTCGGAAGATCCTTCAGGGCATATTAAGCGAGCGAAATAGATGGTCTCAGTGTGTTGATTGGACGAATAAGAAGTTAGGCATGGCTGTGGGTGCTCTTTTCATACGTGACAACTTCAATCACGAAAGCAAGGTAGCAAGTATTCCATTTATGATAATCTTTAAAGACGTTCCAGTTAAGGTGGCCATAAAAAATGTCCTCATTATTTTTCGTGGGGGCAAGCAAAATAAATTTGGCTACTCTAACCCAGCGAAAATACCTTCGCCATTTGAGTGGTCACGTTAATGGCCTCTTTTTTTCGTATTCTTTGAACGATCATTTGATTCCCAGAAAACTGCGCTTGAGATGATTCATACTATTCGGGAGGCGTTCAACGAGCTCCTGGCAGAGAACCACTGGATGGACGACGAGACCAGAGCCGTCGCGAAAAGTAAAGCCGACTCCATGATCGAGAGGATCGGATATCCAGAATTCCTGAAGGACCCAGTTGAACTCTCCAACGAGTACGTGGTGGTACGTGACACCTATGACAAGATACCGGCGTGTTGTAACACACTTTAAGCCTGTCTTTCGTTGTTCAGCTGCGTATCACTGAGGATCACTTCTTAGAGAACGTTCTGGCGGTGGCGAAATACGACGCTCATCACAATCTACAGAAACTACGGAAACCGGTCGATAGGGACAAGTGGTCCACAGAACCTGCGGTCGTGAACGCTTTCTACAATACGAACAAGAATGATATTGGTAAATTCTCTTCCAGCTATTTTCACTGTTTCTCTGCAGATATTCAGATCGATATTAGGTCTTGTTTAGCCTGGATTGCAACAGGGGTTATGCTCAGAATAATCTTGGTCAGAGCTAGGACTCGGCCATATAGAGATCAAGTCAGATTAGATCCTATTAGGTGTCTGGGTTAGCTTAATGATCCAAATCACATCGGTTTGGACATAGATTAGGCTTGGCCCAGGTCGAGATTAGAACTAGATCAAGGATAGGACTAGGTCAAGGTTAAACTCAGGTTTAAACCTAGGTCGAGATTAGACCCAGGTCGAGATTAGGACTAGGTCGAGATTAGGACTAGGTCGAGATTAGGACTAGGTCAAGGTTAAACTTAGGTTTAAACCTAGGTCGAGATTAGGACTAGGTCGAGATTCTAGTTCAGTTCTATCCATTTTGGGAATCCTCTGTTAGTCCTATGTCCCTTTCTAGGTCCCCTATTCCACCTCCATTATTCATTACAGTCATTTTCAAGCCCTTCTAGATAAGAACCACCCATACACCTACTTAAGAGGAGTTAGGAGACTAGGAAAAGTGGTGAGACGCTATCAAGGCTTGGTCTGCTCAATCGCCGTCATTTTCTCTGTTCTTTCATTCGTAATCGATACTGTCATTTGTATTTTCATGG
>NW_015374245.1:0-3730 GCF_001272555.1 Dufourea novaeangliae | reverse complement strand
AGCAGGAATTCTGCAACCGTTGTTCTATTCCCAGCATTTCCCGAAGTCGTTGAATTACGGTGGTATCGGCGTGGTGATCGGCCACGAGATCACTCACGGTTTCGACGACAAGGGACGCCAGTTCGACAAGGATGGGAACATGAGGCAGTGGTGGAACAACGCCACCGTGAGTGCCTTTCGCAAGAGAGCTCAGTGCATCGTGAATCAGTATTCCACATACAAACTGCAAGAGTTCGGTTTGTACATCAATGGGAGAATGACCCAAGGGGAGAATATCGCAGACAATGGAGGACTCAAGCAATCGTTCAGGGTAATTCGTTTAAAATCATTCTGCTGAAGGTGTCCATATTGTTCTGTACTCAAAAAGGGTTCCATTGGATCTTGGAGATTCATTTGAGGTTCAAAGTGATCGGTAGAATACTTGTTTAGGTCTACGATACTATATTTTATACCAGATCAAGCTTCATTTTTCAGTCAGACTCTTATCAGGGCATAGGCAGTACAGTGCATTCTTTTTTTTTGTACAATCCAGGCATATAAGAAATGGGTTTCCATACATGGGGAGGAACCACTGCTTCCTGGTGTCAACCTCACCCACGATCAACTATTCTTCCTGAATTATGCCCAGATATGGTGTGGTTCAATGAGGCCGGAGGATGCTTTGACAAAAATCAGAAGCAGTGTTCACTCTCCGGGTCCTATCAGAGTGCTGGGTCCCCTGTCAAACAGTGAGGATTTTGCCAGGGCCTATGACTGTCCTCCAGACTCTCCAATGAATCCAACGCATAAATGCAGTGTTTGGTAAATTCTACATTGAAATCCGCATGGAAACACTTCTCTGATTCTCACAAAAAAATGATACCATATTTACTTTAAATTATTGCTAATTTCTTTCAATAATGAATGTGTAGGTAATGTCAAGATCACAGAGGGAGTAGGCAGAAGCCGAGAGCACAAGAATTTTCTTACTATGGTTGGTTAAATCTAAAATCATAAAAGGGATCCTGAAGAGAATTATTGTTATCGTAGACGAATTTGTTCAGCTTGTATCAGTTGTCAGCCACGACGGGACCACAGAAGGCTAGCTTTATTATCGTCGTGGAACACCGTGGTGTGAATCTTGCGTTTGAAATTGACGGCCAGAGAATTCGAGTGTACTCAGAGGACATTCGAACGGATTGTATCTGCGTGAATGTGTACACGTGTGTTCGAGCTTATATGCGCGTGTGTGTGTGTCTACGCGTGTTTTAACATTTGCAGCGTCAGCCTAAAATACCATGGACAAGAATAACGTGTGTATGTGCAAATGCGTTTCAATTGTATGTACAATGTTTTACGTTTCAATCGCTTCTGTGTGATGCATCTCGTCATGGACGAGTCTAATAAAATTTTCGATCGAGAAACAAAAAGAAGAAACGAAAGCAAGGCTACTCTACATTTTTCTGTCCCATTTTTTTCAACAGACTTTTCATTCTTTTCTGCTGTAAATGTCGCTATTGAAGGAAATTCCTGCAGCCTAGAAGCAGGTTTGGTGAGCACGATTTAAAAAATGAATATTCAACTAATCCATCTGTCCCGGTGTACACAACTACATTATAACCAAGTATAGTTGATGAATCTATATGTTTAATGAAAAGATTAATTGAAGCAACTTTATTTGCATAAATGTAGGAATTATATTACATATTTTAAATTCCCCGTGTTGCCGGGAGGGTTACAGTTAATATATCAACCTGAAACTGGCTTGTAAAATGGTACTCTAATTGTCAAAACTCTGGAACCTTCTAGGATTTTCCAAAGGCTTGTGCACTACTGTGCAACTCACGCAAGCAAACACACACACTCACCCAGCATGGAATTTGGTTAATTAGGCCATGTGCCGTGTGGGTTGTGAATGTCCTACTAGAAGTTTCAAAGATCAATATTATGGATTATTGCTTCCGCTGTTTTAAATCAATATGTTCTTATTCTTTTTCGTATGAAATTTCATACATATAAGTACGACAGAGTAGATAGAGAGAGTGAGAATGTGATAACATGTATCATGTAGGTAACATGTAGATTATAATTTATAATCATTAATTTATTCATTATTCTTCATCGTTTCTAATTCTTCCTTCACTTTATACGATATAACTCGAATTTTTCTTTTGATGTCGTTAATATAAAATATACAGATTATGTGTCGCGTGTAAAGAACTGTTAGGTTTCTCCACCAATCAGAAACGATCACGAGAAATCACGAATCACTGTGAAAAACCACCGTGATTGGGAACGAACGTGATCGAATCACGAGTGATTCACAACAAGTAGCAGTTCACGCCATCTCTCGCGGCAACCCAAAGTGCGGCTGATTTCGATTGCATTTACACCGCTGAATGGTCATCATTTTCCTTCGGCACGCATTAGATTTGAAGTTTAAAGAACGTATATTAGTACTTTCTAGCGGCTGGGTACCAGTAATTACCAGAACATTGTTAAAATCACATTTATTTGCAACGGTTGACACTGTATCTCGTCATGCGTACCCCGGTTAGTTCACTTTGGACAGCTCTTACACCATTATACGGACAGCTTTCGTTTAGATAAAGCACTCGATTTGTAGCTGAAAGAACGTAGATTAATCCCTTGCCATTGACAATAACAATAAACGACCAGAGCACTGTTAAAACCGCATTTAATCGCGGAATACCACTATTTTTTAGACTGGTGGCGCCACCCGTGGCATTTCGCTCAAACTGCTAGCCAAATCATACCGACAGGCGAGTGAAAATTCCTAATGATAGAAAAATACGAATATCTCAGTAATTAGGCGCTGAAAAGGAACGCTGTTAGTCTCACATTAATCCTGAGGACTTAATGCATCGACGCAATACTGCAAGAACCACAGAGTTAATAAAATTATTTATACCTGCATTAACGTTGCCCTTATGGAGTGGCAACCTTGTTTGCGCAATTTTCTATCGCATTTACACAGCTAAACGGGCATCATTCTTCTTCGTATTGCATTAGATACGACGTTTAAAGAAAGTAGATTAATACTCTCTAACGGCTAGAAACCAGTAATTACAAGAACTTTGTTAAAATCAATTTGTTTGCAACGATTGACAATTTTATCTCGTCATGCGTACCCCGATTAGCACAGTTTAGACTACTCTTCCAACGTTATGCTGACCGTATTCGGCTTGACCAAGCATTCAGATCGAAGCTTAAAGAACATAGATTAATCCCCTGTCATTAACAGTAACAATAAACGACCAGAACATTGTTAAAATCGCATTTAATCGCGGAGTACCACTATTTTTTTGAACGGTGGCGCCATCCGTGGCGAATCGCTGAAACTGCTAGCCATATAATTGACTGTCAATTTCAGCGATTCGCCACGGATTTTTTTATTTTAACAGTGTTGTGGTCGTTTATTGTTATTGCCACTGACTGGAGATTAATCTACATTCTTTCAGCTACAAGTCGTGTGCCTGGTCAAATCAAATGCTGTCCATATAACGTCGTGAGACCTGTCTAAATATGAAGTAAACAAGGAGTGCTTGAGGTGACCCAGTGACTTCATCAATGTTTCCGGGGCTCTGTGATCCCGCGATCTCACCCCGCGGTGTGCCGGCGCCGCCACAGAGGGTTCTATGACCCCACGATCACACCTCACGGGTCACTGGTTTACTACACAAACAAACTACTGCCTACATGTTTTAAACTTGGGCTGTAGTAGTATCTG
>NW_015374244.1:145237-166860 GCF_001272555.1 Dufourea novaeangliae | reverse complement strand
GCCGGAGCTTCGGCTCCTGTGGCTCCCGCCTTCGCGCGCGCGTCCGCCGGGGCCGCTGATGCGAACTTCAACCTTGGGCTCCTTGGACACAAGGTCGACATGGCCTGGCAGCAGGCAGCTTTGGCGACGTTGTCAACACGACACCATCCTTGGCAGGTTCCTTCGGCTTGGCAACCGGCGGGAATAACAGCGTCAGCACTCGGCGATGACCTGGGCCATGGAGATCTGCCCAGGCACTGCCGGGACAGTGATATGTTCTGCCCAGAAACAGGGATCCGCTGCGGCAATGGCCGGAATATATCGTAGCCGAAACCGCTACAGGCAACCGTTTTTTCTTGGTTGCTCCGTCGGTTAAAATACTGAAACAGTCCGATTTCCTGACGAACCTCGGCAACGTCTTACCCACAACAAAAATCTTTGAATCGAAATGATCCTGTAGAGACTGAGAGTGCTCTCTTGAGAGTGCCCTTGATGGGAGGGATTTCCCCAGCAGGACTCGTCGAACATCAATGGGAGGCTTCCACGTTCATCGCCTGCCTTCTATCACCCAGGAAATGCCTCCTTACGCCACGATGTCCTTAATGGCCATGAACGGCCACGTGTCTTCCCTCGCCGCCAATCTGGCCCCTGCGACGCAAAATCACGCCGCTCGCTTTTACGTAACTCGACGGCTCCAGAACCATCACGTCGGGGTCACCAATGTGAGATCACCAATGTATTTGTCCACGCACAAATTTTATTATCAATACAAACACAATTCAATACTTAATCTTAGAATGCCGAGTACGAAAGCGTGGCCATAGTAGGCCGGAACGATACACAAACACGTCCAGTCTACTCGACTGCCGGTCGGAGAAGCCCCAAGCGCTTGAGAGTGCGTTCTCCAAGCCCGCAGGTGCACACACGCGGAACTCCGCCATTGGCCGAAGGCAGCGCCGAGCCCACAGTGACGCGCGTGTCACACCATCTATGCGCGACAATCCTAATCGGCTAGCTGTCGATGGCTGACAGGTGCAATGGATTCGCGCGTGGTGTCGCTCCGTCATCCGCTCCCCAACCGCCATGCTTTTGCCGAATTGTGCGAACTTCTTTCTTCTCGTACGAGCTATCGAACTGGACCGACGTGAGTCTGCTCCTTGGTCGTGCCGTCGAATAAGCCACGCGTGTGTTAGCTACTCGTTTGTGCTGACGAGCTAGCCACGTGTGTTCGGTTTTACTTCTCCTTTGTGCTGGCGAGCAATTATTAACATGTTTTTCTTATCTTCTCGCGGTGTAGGCGAACACGCCACACACGTACAGTTTTCTTTCTCGTTTGTGCTGGCGCGAAAGTAACTCGTGTGCTCGCACCGCGTATTTGTTTTAAACTCCATAGGCTAGTACTAAGCTTTCGCGAGAACACCGTATTGTTAATCGGACGAACCGTAAGGGGAAAATAAAGTATCCGTTAAGTAAGTGCGTACAATGTTTATATCTAACCTTACATCCTCACTATTCTTGACCACGTGTGCTCAATTCCGTTCCCGATCGGCACTTTTGCGAAGTGGGCTGCTAACATTCCACCCACTACTTGTAGCGTTTTTACTAGGCAATATATATTCGCAACAAGGATCAAGGAAAATAAAAAAAATGCTTATTTCGGGAAAATCTCATTTCCTCGACTACAATATCGACTAAAAAATATAATTAATGTAATAAAAGAAAGTTAGGCCACGCAGGGCTTGCACCCGCGGTCGAGTTTGCAGCGGTTTCGCCGTCGGGCACTTAGTCGCTGCTCCATCGGTAATAGTGGGTATCTGATTAAATGTTTTGACATATGTGGGTCATAGTATAGTGTCAGGCATATGTTAATTTAATTTTTTTAGTTTATATATTATTTTGCTGAATGTAGAAATACGTGAAATTATACAATATACTAATTTAATAAAGGAAATATAAAAATTCAAAATTTAAGTTACTTTTTCACGGAAAAAATTGGTTTTTGATTTTTTGAACTACGGCGCACCCTACCAAAAAATCTAAAAAAAAATCGAGAATACTACTTATAATAATATGTTGCTACAGTGAAAATATAAATGTGGTGTCGTTAATACATCAATAAGAAAAAAATATTTTTCATCATTTTTGATTTTTCACAATTAGGATACTCAATTAAAAACTCGCAAAAAATCTCCAACATGCGCCCCGATAAATACTATCTATCAGATTTTTTACAGAATTTTTGCGAGTCATTAAAGAGAGAAAATAGAGGAAACACCGATAATCCGAATTTTCCCTATTACTACCCTCCTGATTGAGATAGAGGGTTGAAACTTTACACAGACTATTTTTTCTTGATAAGCTATCGAATGGTATATTATAAGTTAAAATCGGTCTAAGGGCACTTTTGACCGCCTTATCCTGCTATACCCTTTTCTCATTTCCCATAAGAAATGTATATAACAAAGGACTTTGCTTATTTTTAATCATTTTTATTAGGTAATCGTATATCTCCACTATAAGTACTCATAAAGTTAGTTTTGAACAATTTATTAGTCTAACAGTTATGATTTACAGGAAAAGGTTAACACTATATTTCAAATAACTGTAAAATCAACAATTTAAAAAACTTTCGAACTTTCTTTACGATGCCTTTACATATCACTAAGTACTACAACATATCCAAGTTTGACTTTTTTATCTAATTTTACTAATCTAAGATTGTTAAACCATATTAACATAAAAGAGTAACTTACTTGGAAATTTGTATTCAATAATCAATAAGTTTTTCACTTTCTTCACACTATACAAACAACTGCACATAAGACAACACGTGGATACACGAATGGCATCGTGGTATCGTATATACTGCCTGATACGTGGTATGCTATATTGCAGTTTAGCCAGTTTCGTTCTCCTATTTCCGCAGATTAACTGTGGTGGCGCCAAAAACACTATCACAATCGGTCCCATATAAGTGTCCAGCCCATAGCATATACAATAGACTGCGCGGTCTTATGGTAGGGATAAAGCAAGACCAAAGTACAGAAGTAGCGCTGGAGTAACTCCCCTCTTGCTCGTACATCGGAGTGGGAGGGAAGAAAGCTACTGAAGGGCGATGAGGAGAAGGAATGCATGTAATGTCTCCACACGGACGGAGTCTAATCCCCCACCAACAGGTTCATTAGAAAGAGAGGAAAGTTACTCCAGTTACTGTCCCCTTTTTTTAGTGCCGACTTCATCCCTACCATAAGACCGAGCAGTCTATTATACAGGGTGTCTCGAAAGTGCCTCCCTTGCGGGAAATGAGGGGTTGCTGGGGTGATTTGAAACCACTTTTTCCTTAGCGAAAATGTTACGTGAGGTTTCGTTAACGAGATATTAACGAAAAACCCGGACCAAACAGAGCGCGAGTTTGCTGGTTGAGTTTTCGCGCCAGCGATGGCTACGCGCTGCCCTTGCATTATGACGCTCCAAACAAGCAAGTTGGTATGCATCCCAGGAAACCGCGTATAATAGTAAATAACAAAAACATAACAAATTAAACTTTTTATCATCTTTCGTTTGTCATTTAAAGTGATGAATGAATGAAAACTAAATGTACGAAAATCATGTATAACGTAAAAAGACGAATATACAATTATTTTTTTAAACAGAATCTTTCAGAAGCCCAAAGAAAAATGTAGGTACTGAAACTTGCAGAATTATTGCAGGAAAAGTCATATGTAGCTTGCGTTAAATTAAAAAAATAATAATCAACAATAAATTGAATAGAACTCACCCTTTCGGAAATCCATCTGCAGCTTGTAGACCTGTGTCGGTAGGTCACTGTACCGATCCTGCTCATCGACGGACGAAATGGTTTATGGTGTGTGACAGCTAGTCCACAGCTGGTCGCAGGTGTACGGCACCACCGAAAGACGTAGTGTCAAGTGCGGTCGGGGCAACGCACTGACAGTGTTTATTTCACTGTACGGTCATTAACACTGTCCACTTGTCAGAATCATATTATTTACTTTAAATAGTTTTGTTATTTAACATGTTGCTCCTACGTTAATTTATTGTTATAAAGAAATGTGTTCTGCCTACGTTAAAAAAAATACCAAAATATTCGTGCGACGAATACATGTTTGACCGTCACTGAATGTCACGAGATACTGTCTGTGATTTTTCCTAAGGAGCTTCTTCTACCCCCAAAATTCCGTAGTAAAACTTTAGGTGGGAATATGTTAGGACCAATGACAATTTAGGACGGTTTCCCGATTGCGGACCGCCTACGTCACGGAACTCGCAAGATGCGGGCGGGGAAAAAACCAATGCACCACAATAACTGCTTTTCTCAAAACCACTCTAGAAATCCCATAAATTTACCAGCAAGAGTGCCAGCCAAATCCTCCAGGAACAATGTCCTTACTCGTAAGACAACGCAACATCGGATTGCTGGCCATATCTAACTTTCACGCATCTGTTTCACATGAACGTTCCTGTAGGCCAGCGATAGCCGAAAGACCCACCGTGGTCTTTCGCGATCGTGTAACGCCAGGTCTGTTTCGTCTCATGGACCCTCCTTCAAGATTGCAGGTAGGCTAAAAACCCTTGTACATTTTCCAACGATCCCTGAGCTAGAAGGTATCGGCTTGCAACAAGAGAAAGAATTTGTTCACGAAATACAGCCTTTGAATTTCATTATTTTCGTGAAAATGGCTTGTGCTTATGAATTTATATCTCGAAAACTATTTATCGTTGTAGCGGCCAACGGCACGTACAAAGGAAGAACATTTGGCGTGTAAATGGTTGGCGAGTTTTATGATACCAGCACCAGCAGAGCTATTTTTGAGCAAGCCGTTTTCTTTCCGCTTTCAATTGCAGTTTTAGACGACGCACATTTTTGCCTTTAGAGACTTTCGTTAGGGGCCTCAATAGCTATGCGGGTATCATAAACCTCGAGTTTCCGAAGGGTTGCGAAGCGGGGCCAGATGACCGGCGATCGGCCACGTCATGGGCCTTGGGGGTCCGGAGGAAATTCCGCTGCGTTGCCAAACTTCCGCCATGGGTCTCACTCCCGCCAAGTCACACCCCTGTTCCGAAGGAAGCGCGCTAAGGGCGCAAGGAATAGGTGGCGTGATTGGACGATTAGGAAGCGCCTGATTGGTTAATGCCGACGCGCTACATTAACCAATTAGGATAACTTCCGGGGTTTTGACGAGCTCCTCGAAAAGACGAAGCGTCGAGGAGGACACTTGTTTTACCGACGACAGCGAGAGCAGTTCGTGAACGAATCTTGTCTGTTCATAACACAAATAAAGACTTAGCCGAATCATTGTGTAGATCATTTATACGCAACATAGTACCTTCATCGTATTCAGTTGATTCTTATATCGTTTCAATCGAGAAGGATTAACTTTTGTGAATAAATTTCTTTCAAGTTCAAAAATCATTTTTACACACACTCAGCCATTGTCCCGTCCGCGAAAAATGTCCATACACACTGCGCGATTGTTCCGACCGCGAAAAATGTTCACACACTGCGCGATTAAGTAGACCCGCGAGCTGTTCCTCCGTTGGGTTTAACACTCTATAGGTTACACAAAACTAACACTCAAAATAATTAATTTAAAACTATTTAACACTAACTTTTATACTAATTTTTAACACGCTATAATTAATAAAACCTACAATATTTAATAAAACCTACAATAATGAATAAACCCTACGATATTTAATAAAACCTGCAATACTGAATAAAATCTACAATATTTAATAAAACTTGCAATAATTAATAAAATCTACAATACTTAATAAAACCTACAATAATTAATCTGCACTATTTATAACGACGACATACGCGACACTACTAAATAATCACTACGTAATCGGTAAATAAACTAAAACTTAGTTTTCCGAACATGAACTCTATTTGCTCGTAGAATGCAAAGGGCACCGTTCGGAAAGGACGACTGATATTGTTGAACTGATACTCCCTCGTTAGGATCGATGTGGCGTAATAGGTCGATCCCCACTCTTTCATGGTCAATACTTTTTGCATGGTGCCCTTTGCATTCTACGAGCAAATAGAGTTCATGTTCGGAAAACTGGCGGATTGCCATGATTTCGGTCAATTTTTAAACGCTTATAACTAACAAACGAAGCATTTTTCGCAATTCGTCTTATTTTGCCTCAAAGAATCACCCCTTAAATTTCTTCCCACTAGTTGTCGAACACCCTGTATAATAGTACAACACTCAAAAAGTAAAAAATATCCGCGCTGCTTGCTATCCGTCTTGTCCGAGATGGAGAATTTAACTTTTCTGGAGATGCGTTTGGGATAAATTAATGGCTTTTTGTAAAAACGAGGAAATATTTGCTTCAGAAATAAAAAAAGTAACTTTATTCATTGCATAAATTCTCATCGAATAAAGTTGTCCATTCAATGTTCTTTTTGCGTCCTTTTTACGAAATATATGTGTACGTATATAATACCTGTATTAATTATGTCCATAAAAAATAAATAAATATCATTTTCAACAAGAGATGTGTATAGTATTCCATGTTTTGTGCCATTTTTACAATTTGTTTCTCGGGAATACCATATCAAGTATCTCGTATGTAACTTCATTGATTAAAAAAATAAGCATCATTACAAGTACGAATAGGAAAGGTTTATCGTTGCACACATTATTACGTAAATATTACAATATGAAACATCATTCTCGAATCTCTTTCCCTTTTCCCTCGCGCCGTTCTTTTCCTACGTTCGTAGCTATTCCGTAGCTATTCCATCATTTTCCTGAAGGGCAGAATTGCATAAGGGACATGAGGCAACAGCGTCAGAAAAATGATACTGTCCTGCAACACTGTCTTCGCGTAGCAAATACACAAGCCCAAATTGATGGTAACGGGGAACAAAAATTATTTGTGGGTACTGTCGCTAGATGTCGTAATATCAAGCCGTCCCAAATATCGATTGTGTGTTTCCGCTGGCGTCCGATTGTTTACATCCGCGCTTCGATCGATTCGGAGTTGGCCCCAAAGGAGTCTCCCCCCTTAAGTGCCGTGCCCGTGAACGTGTCATTGATATCTTGCTCCTGCTGGGCGGTCTGTGTGTTTGATAGGGACAGAGCGAGTGTCTGCTCTCGCTCTGTCACTGTCACGCACGTCGTACGCTCGGCATAAATTGATTAACATTTTGAAACTAAAAAATGAAGCTCTGTTTACTTCATCTTGATGTTACTTGAGTGATAATGTATTTGACAAATAAATTATTGAAATATTTATTTTATATGAAATTTAAATGTTTGTATTTAATTTGATTGACAGTTGTAACATGACTAGGATAGTGCGTAACATTTTAAGCATGGTTAATTTTGTTAACAAGTGTGATGGTATGTGTAGTGATAACGCTAACAAAAAATCATCCACATGTTTAGTACGTACGAAAAACTGTCATGAGTTATTTTGTATGTACCAGTATTTGTATGCTAATTTGTATGTTAACTGTTATGTATTATGTAACAAAATATCTTTTATACGATGTTCGTGTAATGCAATACAAATTTGTTTCCATTGCTTTTTTGATAAATATTACTCAGTCGTATGTAATAATACAGAATACACACATCCTGTTTGTATTTGAAAACATATATGCGTTCGTAGACACTGTTCAACTGCTGTATTAACAATAGAAAAGTAAAATAATTTACTCAAATTTACATAATTACACATAAACGTGTTCATAATTGCAATATTAAACGAGATTACTTTTTCGTACGTGAAAGAAAAACAAATAGGTACGCCGAGGTTGAAGACCCTTTTCTAATACATTTACTTTACTTATATAGCGAACGGACAGATGAGAATCCGTTCGAATATGGTCCCTTCGCTGATTTCCGAATCTATCGAACACTCATGATCTGACAACATTGCGTACTTTAGACTTGACAACACTGTCCAAATGTGGATAGCTCAGCTCGAGTCGAGTTCAACGTAGTTCACAGGCCTTTTCTGTGTCGGTACTACAGTTTTAGGTGGGCCACCAACTCCCGTAAGGTGAAAAGTCTACTGTCATACTTCGTCTGTGTCTGTATCCGCCAGATGACTACATCGTTTTTTTCGTTTTTTTAATATAAACTAAGAACTATCAAACGTTTTAATTATGGTATTCATTACCACTAACCAATTACGCATAGATTAACCCCTTGGGTACATTTGACGTCTGAGACACGTCATTCACTTTTTTCCCCTAAGAGCGGATGACGTGTCTAAGACGTCAAACCAAAAATTAAACTTTTAGGTACATTTGACATCTGAGATACGTCATTCACTTGGTTTCCCTAGCAACTGATGACGTGTCTAAAACGTTATTTGAGGTTAGGTACAATTTTGTTCTTGGGTTCTTCAATTACAGTATTTGGGTGAACATTATTCGCGATACATTGCCCCATTATGTCAAAAGCAAGGAATATATTTTATGATAGTGATAGCGAAAGTGACGTAGAAAAATCTGAAGAAGAATTGTTTAGTGATTCTGAAATTGACAATTACAATGAAATACAAAGCGAAGGTGATGAAGATGTTATTGAACTAGAAAATGATGAAAATTGTAATATAATATTAATACTACATATGTCACCAATATTTTAGAAATAAATACATTCTTACGTAAAATGTACTGCCTTTACATACTACTCCAAGCAACCAAAAATTATTTCCGTTCCACATGCAAATATTTTCTCAAATAAATCCGTACCCAAGGGGTTAAGCATTTAAAAAACTTAATTCGGTGAAAGAAAATATTTTTTGGCTAACTTCACGGTTAAATTTTGATTATTTGATTAAAAAAGAACGCTTGACCACCCAATGTTCTAATTAGGACACCAATGACCACCAAACGATCACCACTCGATTGGGTATGATAAAAAGTTAAAAACTTCAAATTGTCCGACTAACTTCACATAGGTGAGTTCCCGACCTCTGAGCAGTATCGACTTGAAACTTTAAATATGATAAAAATGTTACACTTGATGTATATACATATATGTATCTATATATATACAGGGTGTCCCAAAAATGTCCTCCTACCCGAAAATGGGGCACTCGGGGGGTGAATTGGAACAAGTTTTTCCTTAGCAACAATGTAAACTGCAGCTTCGTTACCGAGATATTAACGAAAAACCGCGACCAATCAGAGCGCGGGTTTGCCAGCCGAGTTCCCGTGCTAGCGGTGGCTACGCGCTACGCTTGTACTACGAAGCTCCAAACAAGTAGGTCAGCATGCATGGAAGGAAACTGTATAATTACAAATAAAAATCATAGGTTTTATCAGCTGCCGTTTGATATTTAAAGACATTAATGAATGAAACGTAAATGCAGGCAAATTATGTGTAACGTAAAAAGATGAATGCACATTTACTTTTTTGTAAATTCCTTTTTACGAATTTGTAAATTTCGTTTTCAAATAACGTGTGAACGAAAAGGTAATTTAACAGAATGAACGAGAAGTGATTGTAGTTCGGTATTGGTATAAAAATTCGTAGTTTAATAACTGTCAACAATGTTACTGATAATGAATAAGTTTCTTCAAAAAGCACGAAGAAAAAGTTAGGTACAGAAACGTGCAGAATTATCGCCGGAAATAAGCCATAGCTTGCGTTAAATTAAGAAAATAATAATCAGCAATAAATTGATTAGAACTCACCCTTTCGGAAATTCACCTGCAGTTTGCAAACCTGTGTCACTAGGTCACTGAAACGATCCTGGTCGCAGGTGATCACAGGTATACCTCACCAGCCGAAGTTAAGGGTTGTAACGTTAAGTGCGTCCCGGTTATTCCACAGAATACGTACTCACTTCACTGCACGACCACTAACACTGATCACCCGACACAATCACTTAATGTATTTTTAATCCAACGTGTCGTTACTTCGTTAGGAAAATTCGTGGCCCCGGAAAGGGCCGATTGTTTTCAATTTTTCAGATGTTTTACGTAACCAAACACTTGCACAGCAACACCCGCATATCCGTTATTGTGTACGTACCACCATAACATTGCGTAATACTCCCGTGAACTGAACATCTCTGTCGCCCGATTGCTAACCGACTGACAGAATTTTTCCTCTACCCCCAAGTAGTTTCCCATCGTTACATTGTGAGTTCACTCCCACCATGACAAGATTTAGGTAGAAAGAAACCAACGGTTCTAGGATAACACGTGCTTTGCAGAAGTGGAAGGAAAGGACCGTCGCGCAGTTTCTCCAAGGCGCCGTAGCCCGTTAATTTATTGCCAGGGTACCTACTCCTTCGAGATAGAAAACAGACATCACGTGCATCGGCTTAAAAATGTCCGAAATGAAGAGGACCATCAACGTATCCCTTGCTTCGAGTTGGAAAGTACAGTGTACATTGTCTATCTCGAGGAGCAGGGAAAAAAATTTACCGACACGTGTCAGTTGACGCTGCAAGGCCCTGGACGACCACCCTTGTAGAGGCCGGAGTGGAATTTTCGGTTATTTATGGCTTAAAATCTTCGGCCTCGTAGCAATCGTGAACTCACAACAGAATTGACAATCGACAATTTTATTACAACTTTGTGAAATTGTAGTTCTCATGAAAACATTTCATACGTATTTTTTTTTAGTATTCCGTCAAATATCTCGGAAATTATTAGAAATATAAAAACCATATAATTTGTAATATTGTGTTTGTTTTGATATTGAATGTAGCTATATCATTGAATTCCAGAATAATCCCTTTCTTTAAACAATCTTTCGCCGACTCCTGACAGTGCGCGGTGCAGGTAAATCCAAAAAAAGTACTATTGTAAATACTAAAGTATTCGTTAAACTCTTTTCCGTAAAATAAGCCTTTCGGTATGGTGATGCGCTTCATATTAACGTAGTAGTAACCTATTGAAGACAGCGGTGCGCCCCGGTTCAGGTAAAAGAACCGGGCGCTCCACTATTACAGTCGACTGACGGTATCGCTAACGCTCCAGACTATTGCAATGAGAATAAAAGCTATATCAAAGTGTCAATGATTTACGGAAAAGAGTTCAACGAATACGGTGGTATTTTTTTTGGATTTACCTGCACCGCGCACTGTCAGGAGTCGGCGAAAGATTGTTTAAAGAAAGGGATTATTCTGGAATTCAATGATATTGCTACATTCAATATCAAAACAAACACAATATTGCAAATTATATGGTTTTTATATTTCTAATAATTTCCGAGATATCTGACGGAATATTAAAAAAAAATGCGTATGAAATATTTTCATGAGAACTACAACTTCACAGAGTTGTAATAAAATTGTCGATTGTCGATTCTGTTGTGAGTTCTCGGTTGCTACGAGGTCGAAGATTTGAGCCATAAATAACCGAAAACTCCGCTCCGGCCTCTACAAGGGTGGTCGGCTAGGGGCAAGCAGCGTCAACTTACACGCGTCGGTAAAATTTTTTCCTTGCTCCTCGAGGAAAACAATGTACATTGTGCTTTCCAACTCGAAGTAACGGACACGTTGGTGGGTCCTTTTTATTTCGGACATTCTCAAGCCGATGCACGTGATGTCTGTTTCCTATCTCGAAGGAGTAGGTACCCTGGCAATAAATTAACGGGCTACGCGTTTTGGTGAAACTGCACGACGGTTCTTCCCTTGCACTTCTGCAAAGCACGTGTTATCCTAGAACCTTTGGTTTCGTTTTACCTAAATCTTGTCGTGGTGGGAGTGAACTCACAATGTAACGATGGGAAACCACTTGGGGGTAGAGGAAAAATTCTGTCAGTCGGTTAGCAATCGGGCGACAGAGATGTTCAGTTCACGGAAGTATTACGGAATGTTATGGTGGTACGTACACAATAACGGATATGCGGGTGTTGCTGTGCAAGTGTTTGTAAAACATCTGAAAAATTGAAAACTATAGGCCCTTTCCGGGGCCACGAATTTTCCTAACGTAGTAACAACACGTTGGATTAAAAATACATTAAGTGATTGTGTCGGGTGATCAGTGTTAGTGCAGTGCAGTGAAGTGAATACATATTCGATGGATTAACCCGATGGCACTTGATGTTGCAACTCTTAACGTCGGCTGGTGTCGCATACCTGCGATCACCAGTGGCATGGACTCTATACTGCCATAAAACATTTCGTCCGTCGATGCCCAGGCTCTGTACACTGACCTACTGACGCAGGTTTCTACGCTGCAGGTGAATTTCCGTAAGGGTGAGTTCTATTCAGTTTATTGGTCATTATTGTTTTATTAATTTCACCGAATTACAATCATTTCTCGTTTATTCTCTGTTACATTACCTTTTCGTTCACACGTTATTTGAAAAGGAAATTTACAAATTCGTAAAAAGGAATTTACAAAAATGTAAATGTGCGTTCGTCTTTTTACGTTACACATAATTTGCCTACATTTACGCCTTATTCATTGATCTCTTTAAATAACAAACGACAGATGATAAAAAGTATGATTTTATTTGTTACGTCTTGTTTATTTGCTATTATTATACGCGGCTTCCTGCGATGCATGGTGACCTACTTGTTCGGAGTTTCGTAGTACAAGCGTAGCGCATAGCCACCGCTAGCGCGGGAACTCGGCTCGGCTTCGGTATCGAAGCCTCAGTTTACATTGTTGCTAAGGAAAAAGTTGTTCCAATTCACCCCCCCAGTGCCCCATTTCCGGGACGGAGGACATTTTTGGGACACCCTGTATAGTTATTGTAAAAAATATATTACGAAGTATCCGCTATATGAACATTTTTTTCTCATCCTATAATACATGAGCGAATAAAATTACAGATTATATTGTTATATCCTGTAATTTCATTTCCTCTTTTCATTGCACATTTTCTCGTCTTGCGAAATGACGACGAGAAATGTTGACTCTAATCAACGGCGACCGCGAAGTTCATCGGACGGTAGAATGCTTAATCAACATTTCTCGGCGTGCATTGCACCAGGAGACTGACGAGATCTGGACACGATATTCGTACGGTCGCCACGGCAATATAAGCATACGGAAAACGACGCAAGTGTCTTTTTTTCGGCGGTTTCGCTTGACGGTGCTTCGTCTTTTCCTTTACGCGCAACGGCGGGCCGAGTGACAACGGTCACTCAGCTGTATGATTTCGGGTTTCGGCGACGTTTCCTATCTTCGACGACGCGACCTTGCGATTACGCGCGGCCTGACAGGCGAGTTTTATAAGACACCAGACCGCGAAGTGCAACGCCCGAGACGGTGACAGCGTATCCCGCAGTGCCTAAACCGTGTATAACGGCTCCGAGCCATTTCAAGGACCTAAAATCCCGACCGAGTTGACCACAAGGATGAACTCATTCACCTCCATCATCATTGGTATATTAAGACTTATTTGTATCTTTTATTTATTTGACTGTTAGAATATATCTTTGTTGTGATTTTCTATCCCTCCCGTTCCCTACCCAAAACTGCGTACCTCACCGGTAAGTTTAGACAGGGCGTGCTTTAGCAACTTAAAAGAGCCAGGACCCGTTATTATAAATAAAGTAACGACCGCAACGCGGGACGTAACAAATTGGTGTCAGAAGTGGCATCCTTTTGATCGAAATATCGAAGCAAATATTCTTTGCTTTCGTAATTTAACATTTATTTCGATCATGGCTCGTAACCTGCCTAAGCCTTCCGCTGTCACAGAACGCTTAGTTTCTCACATACCAAACCATTACCTGCCACAATGATGTTGAACCGTTTACCGACACACGAAACCATCCGTCCCCTCTCAACTCCTCCCTTACCTGCAGCAGCACCGACCTTTGCTCAATCTCACGCTGGAAATACAAACGGATTCCAGACTAGCTTTTATCGCTCACGCATCGATGATCTTGATCTTGTCTATCGCAGGTTATATGCTATTCCTTTCTTCGGCTCTAGATATGTTCCTATTGAACAGTTCCTCCGAACTGTAAATAATCTGTATCCACAGATTCCGAGCGAATGCGAGGAAGAATTTCTGACAGGGTTAACTTGCAAATTGATCGATCGGGATTGTTACTGTATAAGAGAGGAAAGTTGTAAACCCGTGAGTCTATTTCTTCGCATTTTGAGGGATCGATATTCCCTTTGTCGATCGTACCAAGCAATCATGTACGACCTACAACGCGTATATTTGTTCCCGAACGAACCACTGACCGATTACGTAGACAGACTCGTTAGGTTATGCAAAGGAGCTACCACGAGTGCTAGGGACGAAGGGGAAGATTTTTATTGTAAAATAGGAAAAGAATGAAACAGTACGGCCACAAGCTTGTTCATTGCAGATTTAGTTCGGAGAAAGTCGCGTAAGTATCACATTCCACACCTACCGTAGGGTATTAATGCTATTGTCAATGCAAAGGTAGGCGTCGTCGTGATAAGCCTCGGTGTAATACACAAGTAAAACGCGACTCTTCTTCTGACCGTCGCGAATCTTGAAACTACAATCGCGCCCGTTCTCAGGAGAGGAGCGAAGCGGACCCGGCGGCCTCGTCGGCTCCGAGGAATCAGGTCTTCCAACCAAACAAGAAACCCCCTTTCTCGCACACGCACCCTACCACCGGAATCGTATCGAGGCTAAACAACTGGAAGACAGAGAAGGCGTATGTTTAGTGGACTCTGGCGCTGTTTTAAATTTAATCACCATAGAAGCAATCCACCCTAATGCACCAATTGTCAATAAAAACGAAATTTCCGTAAAGGGCCTTAATGGATGGATTACCACTTTAGGGGCCACATGTATGAAAGTTAATGGAAGTTGGGCATTATTATATATTATTGACACTCCAGATTTACCAAAGGGAATATGCGGTCTAATTGGCAGTTCGTACCTCCTCGAAGTGGAGGCCATCGTATCATATCATTATCGGACTCTAGTAACGACAAATCGTCCAATATACCCCATTCCGTTTTCAAACTCAAAAGAATTGGAAAACGTACTAGCTTTACACCAACGTAATCAGAAAATTCTTCAAATTTATCTCGCGCAACATCCAGAACTGGATAGTGAAGAACCGGACCAACCTCCACAGCTCGACGATAGTTGCGAGAGCAATTTATCTTCTCCTTCTGAGGAAACACTCTTCAGGCATGAGGATACCGATTTAGGGGATTACGAAGTCTTGCCTACGTCAGTTACAGAACGACTAGCTACTATTCAGAAAACGAAGCTCGAACAATTAAGCGACGAATCACGCGCACTAGTCAAATGCTCCTTCCAAAATTACGCGGAAGAACTAACACGACGGCATACACCATCCTATGGTCTGTTTTTCTAAAGAAGAGCCCTCGGGGGTCGCCCTGCCTCGACGCGTGGCCTGGCGGGGATCCAACGCGAGTTGCGTATTTCGTGCGACGTTGTGACGGCTCAATGCCATTGTGTGTCCCTTTCCATCCTCCGGTACTTCGGCACGAGAGCCTGGATGAGACTCCCGTCTTCACTAGGCAGTTCCCTTTTCCACCCACGCAAGAAGAGGAAGTGAGGAAACAGGTCCACAATCTAGAAAATTTAGGCATTATTGTTCCATCGAAATCACCTTACAATTCTCCTCTTTGGGTCGTTCCGAAGAAAGCCGACTCGAAAAGAAATAAGCGATGACAAATGGTCGTCGAATTTCGTAAATTAAACGAGGAAACGGTAGATGACAGATACCCCCTCCCGAGGATCTCCGATATTCTGGACCGGGTGGGTGGCGCAAGATACTTCTTGGTGTTTGATTTAGCAAACGGATTCCATAAAATACTTATGGCAGAAGAAGATCGAAGTAAAACCGCTTTTTCCACCCCCGAAGGTCATTACGAATTCGTACGCATGCCATTCGGTTTAAAAAGTGCTCCGGCTACTTTCCAAAGGTTAATGGACGAGGTACTCAAAGGTCTAATCTGCAAGGAGCTATATTTATACTTGGATGACGTCGTTGTATACTCCGACACTCTTGAAGAACACGGCCGCCGACTAAGCAACTTTTTCGAACGCCTTAGGAAACATAATCTCACCTTGCAAACGGACAAAGCCGATTTTCTAAAACACGAAGTCACGTATTTAGGTCATGTTATTCCGGCAGAAAGTGTAAGAGCAAATCCTGAAAAAACACGCGCGGTTTCAGAATTTCCGGTAACGAAAACCAAGAAATCCGTTAAACAATTCCTGAGGTTAGTAAATTATTACCGTCGTTTCATTCCAAATCTAGCAAAGAAAGCGAAACCGCTGACTAATTTAACAAGCACTAAAATTCCATTCATATGGACGGACGCAAATCAGAAAAGTTTCAACGATTTCAGACAAGCTCGTTGCAAAGAACCTGTCTCAAGGTAGCCAATTCAGATAATCCGTTCATTATAATTACGGATGCATCAGATGTAGCGATCGGACCTATTTTAAAAATTTTGCCTACCTGTAAGTTTTGAAAAAATCGATTTTTGAGTTTTAATATTTTCTTACACTGCATCCTTTTAAAAATATGGTGTGAAAATTTGAAATTGATCCGACCAAAATTGGCAGAGTTACGCCCGTTTAAAGTATACGGTCTTGGAAGTTTCGGAGCAGATATAAAGTGGTAGAATCCCTTTCTGAGGGTGCGTAAGTCATGAATACTGTGCCTCAATGCAATTTATGGTTTTGTTAGTAAATACACAAAGCTATATGAAGCCGTAATACGGAGAATAACTATATATAAAAAATTTGCATTGATTCGGTTGTAAACCTAACTTGAAACTTTAAACGTGTTTTTCTCAAAACTACATTTTCAAAATCGGTGACCAAAATATCTCGAGAAACGCTGCACCGAATTGATTCAGCTTTGGTACACTCATTCTATACATAAAAATCTAGTGCTTGATCGTGGCTTTTTGTATTTCATTGTGTAGTTTTTATTTTATAGATAAAAAATGAACAATTTTTTGGCGAAAACCGATACTTTGACTTTAAACAGCCGCCATTTTGTGGTAAATTAATTTTTCAGGATAATGAACGATCAAGCACTGGATAATTTAATATACTAACTAAATTTCCTCGGATTTTTTATTTCAGATAAACGAACTCGAAGTTAGAGGGGTCCCCGCAAAATGTCTAAAATAAAAACGCTGCCAGGAAATCGCTGATATTTCCCTTATTTATTCACATTTTGTATTGGAAAAATTACTATGAGCAGTTTAAAATATACACTTCCGAATACGATGACGCATGTTTACAAAAGACTTCAAGTTTTTTAAAAATAAATTCCGAAAGTACGTGTCTTTTTTCAAACTCGCAGGTAGGCATAACCCTTTAAGCCAAGGCAAAATAGGAGAAGATCCTCCGTTTGCTGACGCATCTCAAGTGCTTATGCCATTTCAACAAAATTATTCCACTACGAAAAAAGTATGCCTCGCCATAGTCAATGCGGTGACGAAATTTAGAACATACATTTACGGTCGAAAATTTACCCTAGTGACGGATTATCGTCCACTGCAATGGTTATTCTCAATTAAGGATCCTACATCGCGTCTTGCACGCTGGAGAATTTTACTCGCTGATTACGACTATGAGATTGTGTACAAGCCCGCACGCGTAAACGCGAATGCAGACGCGTTATCACGAAACCCTGTGATACAAGCTCTCTCCTTAGTACCTGGAGAAGTTCCGACACAAAACACCACTCAAACGTCAGGAATAGGCCAACGAGTACAAAATTGACATCAGAATCTCCCCAGACCGAACTACGAGGAACCAACATCTCTGATCCTAGAGGAAACCGAAGATTCGATACACACCAACGACACAGACGATTTTCCTCCTCACGACAATTTGGACCACGCATCTAAGGCAAATTCTACCGGTATAGAAACAGCACTCGTAGGTAAAACAGAATTCGACGCTACAGAGGACGTCAGCCGACCAGGTGGTGTTCAGCAGAATCAAGAGGGTAACAACACTTTTCCACCACGATTCACCACAGAAGAAATCACGGTTCTTCAAAGCCTGGATCAGGCAGAATTACCAGATAACCAAGACTCGATCCATAAAGCAGAACAACCTCCAATCGCGAAAAAATGTGTTACATGGTTTTTACCTCCTCCAACGGATTTAGTAGAGGTACCACAGTCAACCATGGTTTTCGCCGAACCAGACGAATCTGGAATAACAATAAGAAATGCTCCGAATGAACAAAGTGCTATCGCTCATTCTGTTAACGAAAATAGAGAATAAAAATTCGATACATTTATAGATTCATATCAACCTTCATATCCATCGCAATCTCAAAATCAAAATATTTCTCCGAAATTTAATCCGAAACGATGGAAGTCTTGGTTTCTAAAGCAACCTTAATGACCGAACCTGATAATTACGCGCATTTTATTTTCGCCGATCGAATACTAACAAGCGGAAACTGTAAAACCCTAAAGGCTCTCGGACTCCTAGAAGGGACCATATTAATCACCGAAGACCTAAACCTAGGGCGCGTAATTGTAACCCTCAACAACGAAGAGAAGGATTTTAGTATTGTGGGAACCAGAAATTTCTTCCACGAAATGGGAATTTCGGAACTGTCGCATTCACTTTCTGCCCTTAAAGAATCAACGAAAATTGAGAAGATAACTTCAATTCATATAGCTACACATGGTGAAATTCTCCATCACTTCGATCACAACGTTCTCCAGAAACTTTTAACCGAAATGTTTTGGGAACAGCCCATAAAAATCTCAATATCTACCGGTGAAAACCAGAAACCCCCACAAGTTGAATGAGAAGGCTTTATTCGACATTATCACGAAAGCATGATAAGAGGACACAAAGGAGTCACGGAGACCTACCGACGGATTCGAAGTTTATTCGACTGGCCAAATATGCGACGAGACGTAGAAGATTTCATACGACACTGTACCAGTTGCCAGGAACAGAAACTTGTACGCATTAAAACTCGAGAACCGATGCTGATTACCGACACCCCTGTAAAACCCTTTGACAAAATTGCATTGGACACGGTAGGACCGCTTCCGGTAACACCTAGTGGAAATCGTCATATATTAACAATTCAATGCCAACTTTCAAAATTCTGCATGGCTATCCCGTTGCCTGACATACGAGCGCTCACGGTTGCTGACGCTATCTCGCGATATTTTATTACCGTCTTCGGCGCGCCGCGAGCTCACTGACCGCGGTACAACATTCATTAATAATATAATGCAAGGACTCACAAAAGTGTTTCGTATTAGTCACGTAACCACCTCTGGTTATCGTCCGCAAACAAATGGCTCCCTCGAAAGAAAAAGCATTATTTAGAGAAGCTGACGCTCCAAGAGCGTCAGCTTCGGCTGGAGGCGGCGGTGGAGGACGCGACGGTGCTCCCACGACCTGTGCCCAGGTCGTGTAAGCCGCTGCCTTCAAAGGCCGAGCTTGCCGCAGAGATGAGGCAGGCTCCCACGGCGGACCTGGGGGCGGTGTTTTGCGAAAAGATCGCCGTCGTCCAGAAGGTTGCTGAGTCGAGCCGCAACCTGAAGGGGACGTACGTCCGCTGCCTGCGGGAGGCGGCACTACGTATTAAGTATGCGGCCGCCGAGTAGGTAAAGCGGACGACGGGCTCCGAGCGGGATGTCGAGCTCGAGCGCGAGCTCAAGGAGGGAGGATCCGGCCGGGGGGAGGCCATGGTTACGGACTAACCTTCCCGCCTATAGTCCGGATCCTCCAGGCCAACCTCAACCACGCGGCACGGGCTCAGGACTTGTTTGTCCATAGCCTGGCCGAGTTGGGGGTTGGCCTGGCCGTCGCTGCCGAGCCGTACCGCGTCTCTGAACGCCCCGATTGGGCGGGGGACGCGCTGGGCTCCGTGGCGGTGGTCGGCGACGGGGCCGCGCCCCTGAGCGTTTTGACGCGCGGATGCGGCTTCGTCGCGGCGCTGTATGGGCGCCTCGCGGTGGTCGGTGTGTATGCCCCTCCGAGCATGCCCCTCGCGGCATTTGAGATGCTGTTGGACGGGATCCGGGACATTGTGTCCCGTGATCCGACTCGTCCAACATTGGTCCTGGGGGACTTCAATGCGAAGTCTACCCTCTGGGGAAGCCCCAGGACCGACGCGAGGGGCGATGCCGTGGAGGAATGGGCGGCGAGCGCGGACCTTCGGCTGTTCAACCGAGGGTCTGCGAGCACGTGCGTGCGGTGGCAGGGAGAGTCGATTGTCGACCTCTCATGGGCTACGCCCGCCGCTGCGCGTCTCGTGTCGGGGTGGAGGGTGGCGGAGGAGGTGGTAACACTTAGCGACCACCTCCACATCATTTTTGATGTTTCCGCCGCCCCTCGACACCACCCCACTCTCCACCCGGGCGCTGGCCGGCCACCGCATAGATGGGCGCTCAAGCGCCTGGAGGAGGACGCGCTGATGGCAGCGGCCCTCGCCGTGTCCTGGCCGGGGGTTCCGGCCGGACCGGTCGCGGACGTCGATAGGGAGGCCGAATGGCTCCGGGAGGCAATGGCGCCTGCGTGTGACGCAGCTATGCCCCGGGTCAGGAAGCCCCCTAGGCGGGCCGCGTATTGGTGGAGCGACGAGATCGCTGCGCTGCGTGACGTGTGTCACGTGGCGAGGCGCCGCTTCACCAGTGCCCGCCGGCGACGGAACCGCGACTTGGCGAGGGAGCACGAGTTCTACGGGGTCTACCGGCTAGCGACGGTGGACCTCCAGAGCGCCATCAGGGAGGCCAAATCCCGCGCCTGGAGTGAGCTCTTCGAGACGTTGGACCGTGACCCGTGGGGACGCCCGTATAGCATCGTCCTCGGACGTATGCGGCCGGCAGGGTCCCCGGTCACGGAGCGTCTTGACCCCCATGCTCTCGAGCGTGTCGTCGAGACCCTCTTTCCGGACGATCCGGACGACGGCTCGCGGCCGCTCGAGCCGGCGGACCCGACCAACTGGCCCGCCCAGCTGGGGGTTACGCAGGAGGAGCTCGCGGCGGCCGTCAAGCGCCTCGGGGCCAATAAGGCTCCGGGGCCTGACGGCATCCCCGGGCGGGAGCTGGGTTTGGGCACACGCGTCCTCGGGCCCCGACTCATGCGGCTGTTTGACGGCTGCATGATGTCGGGGCGGGTCCCGCTGCCATGGAAGCGGGGCCGGATGGTCCTCGTGCCGAAGAAGGTAAAGCCCGCGAACTCTCCTTCCGCATACGGGCCGATATGCCTCCTCGACGAGGCGGCTCTTCTGCGAGACCCTCATCTCGCGGAAGGAGGACGACGAGCGGGACCGCGAGGCGCGTGATCCCGCTCGTGGAGAGAGGAGGAGAGCGAGGCGGGGTCGTGGGCGGGGCCGTGGGGACCGCACAGCCGGCCCCGACGGCGCCGCCGGGGGGGCGCCCCCCCCCCCGTAGGCGTCTCCTCGCTCCCCGGCAGGCGAGGCCTGCGTGTATGGGCGGACGCGTGCGTGGACATCGGGTGCCGGAGCTTCGACTCCTGTGGCTCCCGCCTTCGCGCGCGCTTCCGCCGGGGCCGCTGATGCAGTCGGGGTGGGGTCCCCGGCTGCATCCAAGGCGGCCCGGTAGTGCCGGCGTCGGAGTGCAGTCCTCTGACGCTGGCGGAGTAGAGAAGGGGGGGCGACCGGGGTATCGGTCACCTCTGGGTGGCGTCCGATCGCCCCCACGGAACGGGCTCCCCAATAAGGGAAGCACAGGCGCGGCG